>NC_056748.1:302711513-302819013 GCF_019279795.1 Protopterus annectens
ATCCCTCCAGCATGTTCTGTTTATTGTGGTGACAAGGTTTAGGTCCCTAGAGCGTGTAGCTCGGAGGGATTGGGATTTATTTAAGTGGAACATGTCCAACAGCTCTGGGTTTGATATAGCTTTGTATGTTAGGCAGAGATTGCCCCTGAATTGGCGATATGCGATGGAGTAAAGCTGTAGTTTTTTGAGACAGTCTGTATAGGGCATCTGTTTGAGGCCAGTAATCCTCTTTGTGAGGTATTTCTGTGGTCTTTCCAGTTGTTCTAGATGTCTTGTGAGGTACATACCAAAAGGGGCATTGTACTCTATAATGTGTCTAATGAGTGATGAGTAGAGGGGAACAATGACCTCTTTTTTTCTGGATGAGAATCCTTTTGTGATGAGATGAGCCATGTAGAAGGATTACCACTGAGGCGATGTGATTATCAAATGAGAGACTACTGTCCACCTGTGTCCCAAGGTCTCTTATCACATTTTCGGCATTAAGTAGACTACCAGCTATGTGGTAGTTCATGGGTACAGAGTTTTTACCAAAGGGGATGAAAATACACTTTTTGGCATTGAGCTTCAGGCCATGGCTTTGACACCAGGTATCTGTCTCAGTGAGGCCCTTTTGTAGTTTGTCCACATCGTTAGGAATTTCGATTATGGCTCCTAGTTTGCAGTCATCTGCAAACTTTGTTAGCCAAAGACCTTCTGTGCTGGCCTGCACTTTAGAGAAGTAGATACCAAACAGGAGAGGAGCCAGGACTGAACCCTGTGGTACTCCACTTGTCACCGGTCTGATGTTGGATTTGGAATCCGCTACTTTCACAGTGTGGGTTCTGTCCATGAGCCAGTTGGCAACCCATCTTGTGACATATGGATTTATACCTAGTTTAGTGAGCTTATCTATAATTCCAGAGTGGGGGATAATGTCAAAAGCCTTGGCGAGATCTAGATAAGCTGTGTGAACCATTTTACCCTCATCTATGGCTTTGGTGACTGCTTCAAAGAAGTCAATCAGGTTTAGGAGACATGATCTGCCTTTTACAAATCCAAACTGGATAGGGTTTAGAGTGTGGAGATTACCAATGTCTATGTTTATGAGTTCCACAATGATATGTTCCATGGCTTTGCAGACCAGGCTCGTCAGGCTAATGGGGTGGTAGTTCCCGGGGTCCATCGTGACTCCCCCTTTGTGGAGTGGGATAACCATCACAGTGCGCCATTCAGTGGGTACAAAGCCTGAGGTGAGGCTATGATTGAACATGGTACTTAGGTAGGGTGCCAGTTCATTCTGTAGTTCATGTAGAACGCAGCCTGGGATATTGTCAGGACCCATGGATGCTGTGTTCTTGGCTTCGGAGAGTGTGTTTTTTACCTGTGCATCCGTGATTATAGGAACTTTGCATTCTTCCAGTATAGAGATGGGCCCTCTAGGGGGTGAGAAGGGGGTTAAGTTAGCACTGAACCTATCTGCTAGGATGTTGGCAATATCAGTTGGTTCTGTATATTTAGTGCCATTGTGTTGTAACTCAGAGCAGATCTGAGTGTTCCCATTTAGATTCTTGACATAGCTATAGAATGCTTTGTGGTTGTCTTTAGAGTCAGTGGCAATTTTGTTTTTGTAACTAGCTTTGGAGGATTTTATGAGGGATCTCAGCTTCTTACTGAGGTTGACCAGGGAGTTCCTTCAGTCATGGGATTTTACTCTTTTTTTGCAACAGTTTCTTTCTTCTGTTGTAGAGTTTGATTATGGCAGAGGACCACCAGATTGGCTTCCTTTTTTTGGAGGATAACATCTTGGTTCTGTTAGGGATAGCATGATCCATGCACTCATGTAAGTGCTTATAAAGTGCATTTGTGTAGGATTCGGCAGTCATACCTCTATTGTCCGTCTGCATGGGTGTCATGAAGTTTGCCACTTCTGTCTTAAGAAGTGTGAAGTTGGCTTTGGAGAAGTTTTTTATGATGGTTTCCCTAATTGGGGGTGGGGGTGGGATGTGGATGTCTAGGCTGATTAGCTTGTGGTCGGATCTGACCAACGAGGAATTGACCTCTGGTGTGGAACACTAGTTTCCCATGTTGGTAATGACCAGGTCTAGGATACTGCTGCCCCTGGTGGGGGTGTGAATAAGTTGATCCAAGGTGCTGGAATGTATGAATTCTAGAAAACGTTGAGCAAAAGAATTGGTACATGAGTAGTTTTCCCAGTTAATGGTGGGGTAGTTGAAATCGCCCATTATTAGGGTGTTGGCTTGTACCCTAATACTTTTCAGTGTATCAAGAAATGAGGAGTGTGAATCCTGGGGCATGGTGAGGGGTCTCCAGAAAGCTACAATTTGGATTGCGGTCTTGCCCAGAGTTAGTTGCACTTGGATAATCTTGGATGCATTATGCTGTGCAACTAGCCTGGAAGTGTGGATATCCTTAATGAATATGGACACGCCTCCACCTTTAGTGCTTCATTCTGGGTTAGGTGGCCGGAAGGTGTGGTATGAACTGTAGCCTGGTCACTGCACAGATGTCAATGTTCTCCATTTTAAGGAGTGCCTCAAGTGAGTGCATTTTGAGGTTTAGACTTCTAGCATTGAGTAGCATTACCCTCAGATTTTGCTTGCTTGTACCTGTCACGGTGGTGAATTTGTCATTTGAACCTTGCCTAAAAAAGGCACTATAGGGGTGGCAAGAGCCTTAGCCAATATCCGGAATCCTAAGGGTGACAGGTGCAGGCCATCTCTGGCAAAGCATCTTGGTCTGTCAATCATGTCGTCCCAGGCAGACAAATACTGGATCCCCTTAGAATGACACCAGAAGCTTAGCCAATTGTTGAAGTCAATCATTTTGCCCTTGTACTGTGGTATCATTCTGGGTGATGGCAGGATGCTACTCAGGGTTAGGGTCATACCTGCCTGGGATACAAGATCGGAGAGCTTCTCCATGTCTCTTTTCATGTAGTCCAGGGAGGTACGTCTCAGGTCATTCACACCAACATGGACAATGACACTGTCATATTTGTACTTATTGTGGAGTGACCTGAGTGCATGCATTATGTGGCAGATCCTGGCACCTGACAGGCAGCTGACAGTAACTTTCTCCTTGTTTAGTCTAGTGAGTGGAACATCAGAGTGCCTGACTATAGAGTCACCTATGACTAGAGTGTTGGGTACGTTGTTATGCATTGTGGGCTGTGGTTGAGTGGCACACTGAGTCTGTGGGCTATGTGTCATTTGGGTTGTGTTGGGGGGTGGAGTTTGCTTGCATTTATGCTTTGGATGTCCCTGATGCTTGGGCAGGTTTTTATTGAGAGCCTCCATGAATGTAGGTGTGTGTTTTGGTGGTGTAGGTTTTGAGGGACTATGTGATGAGTGTGGTGTGTGATGAGTGTACCATGTACTGATAGCACTCAACAAACAGAATGCCAGTGATATATCTGACACAAGACTTGTGTGGTGGACAGACAAACATAGCAGGCAATCCTCTGGCCATCATGTGGATAGGCCCACAATTAAGAGCTATGCAGACAGACTGTATTCCATGCTAATCTAGTATGTACACTCAAACCCTGTACAATGCATATAACAACAGTACTCACACTGTCTGTAGGTCTGGAACCTTATACAAATATTTAACTGGCCTGAGTCTGCAAGTCCTCTGCCCCTGGTGCCCCTGGTTATTGCTACCTGCTGTCTGTAACACTGCTGCCCACAGACAGGAAGGATGTCTTCCATACAGGAAAGGTAAAGGGACCATGCCCACATGATGTAGGAATTTATAGTAGTGGGTTGCCATGACAGTGGTGATTGGTAGTATTACACAGCAGGCTGGATTCAGGTAGCAAGTGGTGGACACTGATTGGTGCAGAGGACATCACCTGATCATGTGCATCACCTACAAAATCCGTACTGCAATCTATTCAAAGCAGCTCAATCCATTTAGTGAAGAGAGACTGAGATAGAGAGGGAGAGAGAAAAACAAACAAACAAACAAACATCCATCCATCCTCACAGCAAACTCTATCCAGCAGAGACAACATTCCCACAACAGGTATGTGAAGCATATATGCATGTAATTGAATGTAATACTTGGTCCATAATAATGGGATAGATGATGTGGAATGATTTATATGTGCCATCGGGTGTTGTTGTTGTAATGATGTCCAGCTGAACAACTGCTATGGACAATAGTGTCTGTCTCTGTGGGCAGTGGGCCATACCAGTAAACTGTGCAGATCAGAACTGACTGACAGGATGTAAGCCATCATAGTGTGCGTTGTGTATTGCAAGACATGTATATTAGTGTGGCCAATAGCTGGTGGTGGAAGTAATGCCATTATGATGGACACGTGAGTTCCAGAGCCCACCACTTGCAGGGCAGTCATGTTAACATGTAATGTAGTATGCAGAAATGCCATAGGTGTGTAATAGGCTTACCTGCAATCTGCCCCTATATATACCCCCCTAATGTTAGGCTGTGCCCACATGTGGCACCTGTCTGTGTTGTAGCAAGGCAGAACAGTGCAGCTGTGCAAGAAAGAGAGTTAGAGAGTGTGGACCTGATGTCTGAATGCACTATATATATATATATATATATATATATATATATATATATATATATATATATATATATATATATATATACATGTCTACAGATATACAGACACCTATATGTGTGTATATATATATATACATATATATATATATATATATATATATATATATATATATATATATACACAACTCATAATATATATCTACACACACACACATATACATATATATATATATATATATATATATATATATATATATATATATATATATATATATATATATATATATATATATATATGTGTGTGTGTGTGTGTGTGTGTGTGTGTGTGTATTTCTACATATATACAAATACACGCACACATATATATTTATATAAGTGCATGTCCCCAACCATTGAATGACAGTGCTGCAAGATATGTGTGAGGGAACATCACACATATCAATACACACACACACACACACACACACACACACACACACACACACACACACACATATATATATATATATATATATATATATATATATATATATACAGCAGTAAGTGGGTGCAGAATGGATGGTTATTTCAGGTGTGAACCCCATGTTAGAAACACATTGCCCTTGTTTTTGAAGGTGGGATTGGTAATTTGGGGAAGGATAGTAGGTACATTTGTGGAGGTAGGTTGGGTTGGAAGATAGAGAAGACAGCATACAGGGGCAGTATATGACACATGTGGTGGGCAAACACCCTGGATGGAGAGTATTGTCTGTGATGTGGAAGCCCATGAGCCCCCATATGGATACAATGGGACCAAGGTCCCCACCCATGGGCAGTCACAACATCAGCTTCATGGCCCTGAAGGTGCCTGGGGTGGGGGCTGAGCAGGAGGAGCATGTGGACCCTGTGACTGTGTATTGAGGGCCTCAATGTGCTGTAGCACATCCCCCAAGTCTCTGTGGAGCTCCCTATGCACCAGACCCTGGACCTGACTTCAGGTGACAGGATCCTGTCTGTGTGTGCACCCAGGGGGGGTGAACACCATCCCCTGAGGAGGTTCCACCTGACATTAGTGCAGGACCAGTAGATGAGGTGGTCCCAGGGTGGGTCCCATATGTGATGTGGCCTGGTAACATGGCCAGATGAGGTGGGAGAGGTGGTTCTGTTGGCAACTGTTCCACAGACATGCTATTGTGTCACTATTATAGAACATATGTGGGTAGTAATAGTCCACACATTCCCAGATTATGTCTAACAGCATGCATAGATATCCCCATTAACACAAAACAACAGATGTGCAGCAGTCACATAGCAAACAGAACATATGCATACATGGAACCATAGTGGCCCTTACAATGGCATGCAGGTGACATTGTCCGTAACAGGCCACCAATAATAGTATCCCAACATGGAACATGACTACAAACACATAGCACAAATTGTACAATACGATATATATCACAAAGGTAGGTCTTCTGTAGACATACCCATTGAGTTGTGTGATCAGATTCTTGTTGCAGATATGGTGGGGGGGGGGGGAGACAGAGATGTATATTAACAACTATGATAACCTTGCAATATGTGGTCCTCAGACCTGTTTCCATCTTTATGTCTTTCAGGCAATATGTCGAGGGAATGCTTGCCAATGTATACAGTGGAGGAGAATGATGTCATCATCTCATACCTGGTGCAGCACTACCACACCTTGTTTGGTCATACAGCCCATGATCTGCAGGAGTGGACCGCCCTGTGGAACGATCTTGTCCACAGGTTAAATGATATCGGTCTGCATAACCGCAGTTACGAGCAGGTCTGACATCGCTGCATTGATCTACTAAGCCATGCCCATTGGCTTGCTGCTGTAGTCAGGAGGGACCAGCTTGAACAGGGGGGAGTCATGCCATCCACCCCTCCAGACACATGTTGAGGAGCTCCTTGCCAGCCTCAGGGCACCTGCCCACCCACAAATACAACACCTGGCGGAGAGCATAGTGGAGGTGGGTGCTACCCACACAATGGCAGAGGAATGTGCAGGTAAGGCCACAGGGCACATCAGTAGACCACTGTTGTGTATCCATCTGCATCTGTAGAATTAGATCATGCATATGTGAGATGGAATATATATAGTCTGTTGCTGCATTGTAGTAATAAACAGATGTGCACAATCTGTAGTATTGTGGGCTTGTACTGTTGATGTACTGTAATGCTGCACTCACCCTGTACTAATGCCACAGGTGTGGCTACTGACATCACATCTCTCACACACTTATGTAGGTCCCTCTGGTATACCTCCAGGGCAGCAGCCTGTAGTTGGTGAGTATGGTGTTTGTTCAGGTTTGCCAATACACCGGTCACGTTATTGCCATGGTATATTCCATACACATATTTAACACACCTACCCATAATGCTGTACATGTTCACGTATTGTTGTTGTTAACTGCACTGCATCACAGTGGTCACCATGATGGTGTATCTGAAGGGTATGTCAGACTCCTGCAATATAACTAACATCCTGTCATTGCAAAATGTGTGTACAGAGATGAACATAATGGTGGGACAAATGGCCTACAGTAGGGATATGTCTGAAACATCACCCTTATACAGTGCTACAACAGTGTATATACCAGTATTACAATAGCAACTGTTACAGATCTACACTACAGCATATCTCAATACTGCAGTCCACAACCCTTGCAACCTGCAATGTGGTCCTACCATGAGCAATGAATGTGTAATATGAAATCCTATGTTAGGGCAGCAAATATGGGGAATACATACCTTCACAAACACTGGAAGCATATGTGTGCATACACTCCAGATAACATATAGTGGAAGCAGCTGTTGAGGTACTGACAGCATGCATTCTTCATGAGTATGAACCTTCCAACAAGTACAGGTCCCCAGTGTCACACCAATAAATGGTCTGCTGTCCAAGATGTTTGGCCATCAAATGTGCCCACTTACCTGCAACAAAGGCAGCCATGGCTTGCACACATCTTACATGCCATGGCATGGACCCCATATCCAACAAGCAGCACCCAGAAGTTGGACATATAGCGATACCTCACCATTGCATATACCATGGAAAACAGTGCAGACAGTCATCTATGTGCGGAGGATGTATGGGACAGAATTAAAGTAGAACATAAACAGATGGCCATCCAAGACAGATGATGTCACATGTTGCAAACTGGTCATGCAGGCTGCCTAGTAACATGCCACAACACTGAGGGAGTTGCAGGAATGTCTAGCAAGTACTAGTTGTGCAGTACCCATGTCAGCAATTGCCTGGACTCTACATAAGTGTGGCCCATGGGTTAGTGCAATCAGATGGGGCAGTTGCACCACAGGAAACATCAGCCAGATTTCTCTACAGGTAGCATATGCATAACAGAAAAGGTCTCCAAAAGGCGTGCATTGCAATGTGTATTGGTGTACCAAGACCATGTTGGAAACCTACAGACAGTATCAATTAAGATACATGTGCTGCACAACCAACACCTCACCCCACCTCAGGCCCACTACCCCATTTGTACCTTTGCAGTGCCAGTGTACACCTGTATGTTTGCCATTCATTAACTGGGACTAGGCTGGTACACATGGTGTTCAGTATTTGGGACACTGCAAAATGACACATATATGTAGGCCATAGTTGTCAAGCATCTGCAAAAAGGCTGAGGGTGGGGAGGGGGTGGCATCAGGACACAACAGTGCACTGAAGCAGAGATCCAAAGGATGCTACAAATGGCTGTATCTGCACACAGTCAAGGTCAGAAACTGTGGCAGACCTAACCCTGACTCCACAGCAATAGTGACAACACTGTGTGCCCTCCACGGGATATGCACATGAGTTGACCTTGCAATCATGCAGAGTTGGGGGAAATTTGTAGGGCAGACTGACCAAATACTGGCAAATGCAGATGGCCCATGCTAGTTTACCCCTGCCAAGAATAGTGACTGCTGTAGTACACATAACAGTAGGTGCAACAAACCATCATGATAAGGGCATGCACACATATGCACCCACAAAGTTTATGCATCTCAATCAGGATCTGCACAGCTAACACATTTGTTTGACACTGCATTTGATTGTACAGGTTATATGTCACATATCAGGTTCATGTAATGTTAACATATGCAGTAATGTGGTCCCATGGCTGGTCCCATGGCATATCAAGGAAGAGGGCGTCATATCAATAAGGATGTGTACACTCCCCATAGCCATGGTAAGGTTTGAAGGTTGTCAGTGTAATTGTATTCCAAAGTTAGATAAACCAAAGGTGGAAGAACACAGCTCGTACGAGTGATGAACGGAAAAAAAGTTTATATATATACACAGAATTTATTAAATAATTTATACAAGTAGCAGGGGTGTTTGTTTCCAGTACTACAATTTGAAATCTACTCTCACTTGGGAAAGCACTGTCAACAGTACTAATGTAATGATACACTACATGCCAGTGTGACTGCATATAACCTGGGATACTACCCATGTATGTAACACATTCAAATCGAAAAGAGTCTTGTACAAACCATATATACTCAAGTGTCCCAGCCAGTAGACTCACACACCTTGCTACTATAATGACAGCACATAGATGTATGTTATGTATATGGCATTAAATACACTTATTAAAGATATCATTACCCTGCTATGTGATCAGACTGCAATATGAGCACTGGTTACCAGGGCTGAGCCATGCTTAGCAGGTTTCGGCATTGCTACAATATTAAAGCTAAACACATGCACACTGGTTAGTGAAGCCTACACAGTGTAAGCACCTGTATGTTAAACTGCACATTAGCAGCGCTTAATTTTGCGCAAACCCGCACAAAAGCTGCTCAAAACTGCCTTAACCACTCCAACAGCCCTTGTTCTGCCCAGCAACCAAATAAACAGCAACAAAATAAACAGCCCTTGCACCCAGGACCCTGTATACTGTAGTCACAACAGTTAACTACTATGCTATGACAGCTGTAAAGACAGTTGTTTTTTTCCAATATATCTGTCAGTACACATACTGAATAGTATTGAACAATTGCTGTGATTTCTACAATTGTGTAGTACTTGTTAGTGATATTACTGTTATATCACGTATGTTGTTATATCTAAATATACACATATCAGATAAATACGGTGTGATACATCTGGGAAGGTATACACAAAAGTAATGTTTATACATAACAAGGATATGAATATATATATATATATATATATATATATATATATATATATATATATATATGTTTAACATATGTCCAGAACATGGAGTGGAGTCATACCTCAGCACCAGTAATCTCAACCTCTTAGTGCAAGGGGATGTCATGTAAGTATTGCAGGTATAAATGTAGACTGTTGCTACTGTAACAGGGGTTGTCTAAACAGCAATGTGTGTGGGAGGTCACATCTGCTATTGACATGTACGCCATCAGTTACTGACAGACATTCTAAGGTCATCATAGTACAGTTCTACAGATATCACAGTAATGGTCCTGTGGAATACAGCAGAGATATGACCAATAAATGTGGACAGTCTGGCACACTCTGGTCAGTCCAGTGGTATACGCAGAACCCCTTAGTGCAAGACATGTGGATCAAGCCTGACAATGTGGATGTTAACAGTCATGTAAATGGATATGTCATGTAAATACTGGAATACATATGCCCACACCGTTTATGCATTCACACACTCCTGTCTGTCCTGATACATAACAAACAGTGGTGCAGAGGTCACATGCCCACATACTACCCACTAGTTAGTGACATACATCTGTACAGCATCCCACTGCTTTGTCAGAAATACATGACAGTTATGGTGGCCCGGCAGCAGTACATCTGACAAATATCTGGACATAACATCACACTGGGTAAGTACACTGAGCTGCTAGGCATGTCACAAAGCACTGTGCAAACTGCAGGCAGACTGCCACAACACTGGCCTACATTTCTTATGGGGGAATACATATGTACCTGCAAATATAGCAGGCTCTATGTGCCACTCATACACTAACCCTACATATACTGGGCCAATACACAGTGTATTCTGATGCCTGACTGTGCTATAGGACACGTGTGTGTTTGGCACTACAAACATGTAAGCCAATGGGGCACCATACAGTGCAGCAGCTTGTAACATCAAATAGAACAGGACCAAGAACATGACATCTACCACAGTCTGTACACAGGCCAAGGTACATATTCGCAATGCACACACTGTTGACAATCACCATAAGTACACAGACCTCACTACTGTACACACTACGACAGAATGTCCAGGTTTTGTCCTCAAATATAACCCGTACTATCCATAACATGTCTAGCAGTCTGATATCTCACTGGCTTGTCATCGGGTATGATGTCAATAAATAATGGTGTACTGAACATATGCACCTCTTACTGCATGACATTTGTACAAAGTTTGATGGAGTTGTAGTTGGAGGCACAAACACAGGGCCAATATTGACATGTTGCTGTGATAACCTCATACATTTACTGGTGTAACAGGGCTTTTTGTGAGATATGTCCTATGAGGGATATGACATCAGTAACTCTCATGGCTGTCACCATGTACTAACTGCAATCCTCAGACTATGCTGCTGCATTTCTAAAGATAGGTAATCTGTGAGTAACACAACACACGTAAGACTCCAAACACTGGCCAGTCTGCAGATAGCCCTACAGGTAGGAGTTTCCTCAACCACATAACACTGTCATGATAGGTATTAAATCATGTAGACCAGCCATATCTACACAAACCCTGTTAAACCAACATTACTTCAAATGCAGAAGAGCAAGACTTACATTCTGTAGTCATGTCTGGAGCATCCCCCTCCTGTTTGTTGGCCTGTCTCCACAGTGTATGTTGTTAGAGGTATATCCTACTACCATCTGTGATGCTGTTTGCCAAACACCAACATGAAGTCCTGCTCACAGTGAATGTAAAGGGCCAACACCCACATGATGTTCCTAGTTATAGGAGTGTGTTTCCATGCAATTGGCTATGGGAATGTTACCACAGCTGTTCCACATGCAATCAGCTAGTGGGGGACTGCAGTTCATCCATAGGCCATCAGCTGAGCATCACTTACAAAACACAAGCTGGTGCCTAAGCAAAGCAGGTGTACTTCTCCACATCCACCAGAGAGGGAGTGAGAGAGACAGACAGAGACAAAGTAAGACAGGGAGGGGGTAGGAGCGTAAAAGCTAAGCATGTTTGAGTGACACACTTACCAGTACAGGGTTTCAACCCCCTGCCTATGTATTGCTATTACATTTCTAGGGTCTATATTAGAACACCGAACATTCAAAATGTCGAGTGTTCTAATATCAAACCCTAGCAATAAAAAAAAAAATATATCGAATATTCGGAACAGCAAATTTTTTCCTAGGGAAAAAATTTGCTGTTCCAGAGCACATACACACAACACAAGCACACCAAACAAACAGCAATCCACACACATACACCTAAACTCTAACACCTAACCCTACACTAAACTATACAAACATCACTAACTATCCACTTACCTTAACCCAAACCCTAACCCTAAGGTCCATCACTATCGCACAGTCACCTCACCCACACCCTAACCCTAACTCACTTAACCCGCCTTAACCCACACGTCCACACAATCGCGCACTTACCTGACCTGCATCCTAACCCTAACTCAACTAACCCGCCCTAACCCACACGTCCACACAATTGCACACTTACCTGAACCCAACCTGTAATTTTCCACCAGAGAGCTGAAAATACCGAAGCAACAGAAATGGACAACTGAATTCTTTCCCTAGGAAAGAATTTGGTTTCCTTTTACTTCGATATTTTCATCGTTCGCTGAAAATGGGTCAATATTAGAACACCCAACATTTCAAATGTTCAATTTTCTAATATAGACCCACATTTCTATGCAGTTATTGCATGCACAACAGTGCTTACATGTTGCAGAGCTGTCCAAAGGTATATTTGATGGTGAGTGACAACATCAACAGTGATAAAGGAAGGATAAGGTAGGTGTAGTCCATGTGCCTGTCCACAAGAACAGGTGTCAAGGACAACACAGCCACACTCTCTCAAGGACTCACACACATTATCACAGTTGGCAGGGTCAGGATTAGAATTCCTAACTAACTAGTTTGCTACACTACAGTATTATGCAGGTATCACATGCACCACTGAGGTTATCAGGCTGATATATGGGCAAAGGGTATGTCAAGGTGTCTGACATCAGAAGACATGCTTCAGTAGGCCAATGAGAGGTGTAGTGACTGTGAATGGAATTCAAATCATTATACTCCACACACACAGACACACATTTGCCAGTAATGACATGCATGAGTGCATTGCTTCACAGGTGTGTAGTGGATGACTGTGCCAGAATGCTGTACAAGACTGGGTAAAGGGTATACCTTGGCATCAGGCCACATGACAGTGGTCTGCAGTGCGGCTTAGGGGTGTAGTCTCTGGATTGGCCCACACAGGTAGGTATTGTATTCACCATCCACCCATCTGGGTTACTATTGTGGGTGGCCAGTGCTGTGCAATGCTTGCCGTGTATGTGTTCTATATTCCATAACATGGACAGTGTCTGGGATGTGCATAGTCTCACATGCATGTTCTGTGACATGTGGAAGTGTACCCGAGGTGTCTGGGGTATGTTGTGTGGACAGATTGTTATCATCTGATGTGCCTTTCCTGACCTCATGTGGTGAGAACTGGCAATGGAAACTAGGTTGCCCTGCACATACATTGACAACATGATACAGGTATTCACTGGTGTCAGTGGCATGTGTCCATACAGGGCATGTGTATAAGGCATGGTATTTCCTTTGTGGGTTACATTTGCTGACTCTACAGTCATTGCAGGCATCCAGAGGGGAACATAGCAAAGTAAAACTGTATGCAATGATTTGCCTATTTTAGGGATGGGACAGGATGCCATGTCCTCTGTCATCCACTGCAATCACACCATGTTTACTATCTGTGGGCAATATGCAGGGAACTACCAACATAGTGGTAGTTGTCTAGCCAAGTGTGTTTGTGTATGAGACGTGTGGAGAGTGTTCTGTGGGTAATACAAGGGTTGCCAATATTGTTCTCCAATCCATGATGCCACATGTAGGGCTATGGATTGTCTACACCAGCCTCTCTGCTGTTTGACATCTGTTGTGCTTGTAAGGTGGACATTGTGACATATAATAGGACCACCATATAAACAATTTGCAAAACCCACTCAACAATGAGTCCTGTTATTACACACTCACAGCTACTCCACACAGGATACTAATGACAAACACACACACACACACACACACACACACACACACACACACACACACACACACACACACACACACACACACAGTCTCACAGTTGCCATGTCTGGGATTAGAGCTCCTACCTAACACATACATCACACTATAGCATTACACAGTTATAGCACATGCCACAGAGCTTACTGGGCTATTTCTTTCCCCAAAGGTGTATTTCAAGGTGAATGACATCAGCAGGCTTGTCAAAGTAGGGCAATGGAAATTGTAGTGACTGTGAATGGCCTCAAAAGCATTAGTCCCTACACAGACAAACACACACACAAAGTTTCATAGTTGTCATGCCTGGGATTAGAACTCCTACTTAACTAGTACATCACACTACACCATTATACAGTTGTAGCAGGTGCTACGGAGCTTACTGGGCTATTCATTTTCCAAAGGTATATTTCAAAGTGAATGACATCAGCAGGCCTGCCAAAGCATGCCAATGGAAGTTGTAGTGACTGTGAATAGCCTCAAAAGCATTGATCCCTGCATAGTCAAACAAACACACACACATAGAGTTGCATAGTTGCTATGTCTGGGATTAGAACTCCTACCTAACTAGTTCATTACACTACAGCATTACACACTTATAGCATGTGCCACAGAGCTTACTGGGCTACTCCTTTTCCAAAGGTGTATTTCAAAGTGAATGACATCAGCAGGCTTGCCAAGGTAGGGCAATGGAAAGTGTAGTTCATAGGTTCATAGGTTGGTACTAGGCTATTGGCCTTAGGGCCTATACAAGCCTAGCCATGACAATTCCCTGGCTATTTCTTCCCACAATATTTACTTCCCTGGACCCCTGTCTAGCAGGGTGACGGACATGATCCCCAGGGTGAATTTCCTGTCTCCCATCCAATCGTCATGGTTCCTTTTGAAGAGGGCCAAAGAGGCACTCTGCTTGACATGTATGGGCAATCTATTCCAGAGTCTGTGGAGTGTCTGGGTCAGGTAGCCATCTCTCTAGCATGTTTTGTTCATTGTGATGACAAGGTTTGGATCACTGGAGCATGTGACACTGAGGGATTTGGATTTCTTTAAGTGTAGCATGTCCAACAGCTCTGGGTTTGACATGGCATTGTATGTTAAGCAGAGATCGCCCCTGAGTAAATGATATGTGACAGAGTATAGCTGGATGATTTTCAGACAGTCAGCACAGGGCATCTGCTTTAGGCCTGTGATTCTTTTAGTGAGGTATTTCTACAGCCTTTCTAGTTGTTGCAGATCTTTTGAGAGGTACATACCAAACAGGGCATTGTACTCTATACTAGGTCTACTGAGAGATGACTACAGTGGGACAATGGGCTCTTTTTTTCTGGATGAAAAGCCCTTAGTGATGAGGTGTGCCAGATAGGCAGATTTCCTGACTGTTGTGGCAATGTGGTTATCGAAGGTGAGACCACTGTCCACCTGTGTCCCTAAGTCTCTTATCACACTTTTGGTGTTTAGTGTACTACCACCTATGTGCTACTTTACGGCTACATGTTCCTTCCCATAGGGGATAAGTATACATTTCTTGGCATTGAGCTTGAGCCCATGACTCTGGCACCAAGCATCTCTTTCTGTAAGGCCCTTTTGTAGAATATCCACATCATTTGTGGATTCAATATTGACTCTCGGTTTGCAGTCATCTTTTACCTTTGTTAGCCAGAGTCCCTTAGTGTTGGCCTGTACTTCAGAGCAATAGATGCCAAACAAGAGCTGTCCCAGGACTGAAGCCTAAGGTATTCCAAATGTCACTTGTCTGTGGCTGGATTTGGAGTCACCTACTTTTACAGTGTGGGTTCTGTCAGTACGGTAGTTGTTGGCAACCCATCGAGTGACATAGGGATTAATGGCCAGCTTAGTACGTTTATATATGATTCCAGACTGGGGGATGGTGTTGAAGGCCTTGACGAGGTCCAAATAGGCTGTGTGAGCCGTCTTACCCTCGTCCACAGCTGTGGAGACTGATTCAAAGATGTCAAGCCTGAGGTGTGGCTATGATTAAACATAGTACATAGGTGAGGTGCCAGTTCATTTTGTAGTTCATGTAGTACACAGCCTGGGATGTTATCTGGTCCCATGGATACTGTTTTCTTAGCTCTGGAGAGTGTGTTTTTTACCTGTGTTGCTGTTTTTACCGGAATCTGGCAATCTTTCGGTATTGAGATGGGCCCTTTAGGGGGTGGGTGTGCAGTTGGCACTGAATCAATATGCCAGGATATTGGCAATATCCTTGGGATCAGTATATTTAATGCCATTCTGTTGTAGCTTAGAGCAGATCTGAGCATTGCCATTTAGATTCCTGACATAGCTATGGGATGGCTTGCAGTTGTCTTTGGAATCTTTGGCTATATTATGTTTGCAACTAGCTTTGGAGGATTTTATGAGGGATCTCAACTTCTTACTGAGGCTGATAAGGGAGTTTTTTTGCATCCTGGGAATTTCCTCTTTTCTGCAACAGTTTCTTCCTTTTGTTGTCAAGTTTGTTTACGGCAGGGGATCACCACATTGGCTTCCATTTCTTGTAGGGGAGCATCTTGGTTCTATTTGAGATGACACAATTCATGCACAAGTGGATGTGCTCGTACAGTGACTTAGTGCAGGATTCAGCAGTCAAACTTTCAGTTCCCATCTGCATGGGCGTCATGATGTTTGTCACATCTGACATGTGTAGCATGAAGTTGGCTTTGCAGATGTTTTTTATGGAGGTTTCCTTACTGGGGTATGGGGGACAGATGTGGATGTTAAGGGTGATTACTTTATGGGGAGACCTGACCACCGATGGGGTGACCATAGATGTGGAGCATCAATTTCCCATATTGGTAATGACCAGGTCTAGAATATTGGAGATCCTTGTGGAACTATGGGTTACTTGATCCGGGGCATTGGGAATTATGACTTCAAAGAACCGTTGGGCACAGGTGTTGGTACATGAGTAGTTTTCCCAGTTAATGGCAGGGTAGTGGAAATCATCCAGTATTAGGGTGTTTGATTGTATCTTAATATTTTCCAGTATGTTTAGAAGGTGTAGTACATCACACTAGAGCATTATGCAGTTATAGCACCCGCCACAGAGCTTACTGGGCTATGCTTTCCCCAAAGGTGTATTTCAAAGTGAATGACATCAGCAGCCCTACCAATATAGGGCAATGGAAATTGTAGCGACTGTGAATGGCCTTGAAAGCATCGATCCCTACACAGACAAACAAACATGCAGAGTTTCACAGTTGCCATGTCTGGCATTAGAACTCCTACCTAAGTAGTACATCACACTACAGCATTATGCAGTTATAGGACACGTCACAGAGCTTACAAGGCTAGTCATTCCCCAAAGGTGTATTTCAAAGTGAATGACATCAGCAAGCCTGCCAAAGAAGGGCAATTGAAATTGTAATGACTGTGAATGGCCTCATAAGTAGGGAACACTACACAGACACACACACACACACACAGTTTCACAGTTGCCATGTCTGGGATTAGACCTCCTACCTTACTAGTACATTACACTACAGTATTATGTAGTTATAACATGTGCCACAGAGCTTGCTAGACTACTCCTTCCCCAAAGGTGTATTTCAAGGTGAATGACATCAGCAGGCTTGCCAAAGTAGGGAAATGGGGAGTGTAGTGACTGTGAATGGCCACAAAAGCATTGATCCCTACACACACACACACAACCAACCACACACACACACATGCACCCACACACACAAGTCTCACAGTTGCAATGTCTGGGATAAAAACTCCTACCTAACTAGTATATCACACTATAGCATTACGCAGTTATAGCACATGCCACAGAGGTTATAGGGGTACTCCTTCATCAAAGGTGTATTTCATGGTGAATTACATCAGCAGGCTTGCCAAAGTAGGGCAATGGGGAGTGCAGTGTTTGTGCATGGGCCATAAACCATTCATCTGGAAGCAGACACACAACACTCAGGCACACATAGGTTTAAATTTAACAGGTACGTGTATACAACTGCTAGATGAATAATGACTTGTGCAGTCATGTTTCACAGTTATCACAAGCACCACAGACACTATAGTGCTGAGGGATACCAGAGGCAAATGTCTACAGTGACTGACATTTGCACATCATGTGGTTTAACCAATTGGATGTGTGCTGGGTGGGACAGGCCTCATGATGGGAGGCTCTTTGTCACTGTCTGTCACTCTCTTCCACACATCTATGTATGTGTAAGTTTGGCCTATAATAGTGTGTTGTCCTTGGATATATGTGTGTATTCCTATCCAATGTGTGTGCAAAGCATGACTGGTGTGCAATGTGGAGTGTGTGCACAAACATCTGTGAATGTCAGATATGTATAGTTCACTGTGGTTGCCAGACTTGGGCTTCATTTAAGTGTGGGAGCATGCCCAGTATGACCTTTTTTTTATTTTGTTGTCAGACATGGGCTTTGTTTCTGTGGGAGCATGCTCAGTATGACCTTCTGTATTGAATGTGTGAATCCATTCCAGGTAGGTTGTACAGTGCAGGTTTTTTTATACTACACCTACAGCTAGCAACCTGTTTCTTCGGGATATCTGTAGATCAGTTGACAATATGGGGTCAAAATGGGCAAAGGATAGTGGGTTACTGTAGGTAATTGTGTCTGTGCTGCTTCTGCTACATGGTTTTGGTGTTAGCAGAGATATTCAGTCATATGTACTGTTTTACACTGTGATGTTTTATGTCATCTACTACTGTCATGTATACTTTTTTATTTATTTATTTATTTATTTATTTTATTTTACATTTGTTTACTGGGAAAGTCCGACTGGACACAGGTCCTTTTTCAGCGGAGGCCCAGGGAGAAAAGCCCCACATTACAATACATTATATGAGAGTAAAAAGAAGTAGAACATACATACATATGGCATATATGCACATCAGGACAACATGCTGGTGATTAACAAACATACATATAGCATATATACACAGACCAGGACAGCCTGCTAGTGATTAACATTTCGTACAGTAGACAATCAGCGGTACATTTTTTTTTCTTTTGCAGTTATAAGATTTGTAAGGTAAATGTATACGGGTTTGGAAGCTTTCAGGGGGGAAACTGTTTATACATAGCTGTACCCTGACAAATTCTATTGGTATGGATTAGCCTGGTGAGTGGCATGAGCATAGTCAGTTACTTAGTGGATTTTCAGGAGTTTTTTGAATTGACTAAAGGAGATAGTAGAAGTTATTTTGCTTGGTAGTGTGTTCCAGGTTTTGGCAATGGTGTTGGCAATGAGGGACTTACCAGCTTCGTTTTTATGTTTGATGACAGTTATGAGGTTCTGGTTACTAGATCTTAAGATTCTAGAGGGAATGTGGCGCTGAATTAAGTGCTGAAGTGCTGGAGTTATCTCAGGAAGGTAGTAGAGTTTGTGCGCTATAGAGAGTTGATTGAGTAGAAGTATTTGAGGCAACTCAAGCTGGTTGAGTTGCTTAAGGGAAAGACAGTGGTGGGTCCTATATGAGGCTTCAGTAGCAAAATTGGCAATCTTGTTGTAGCACAATTCCATTTTATTTAGATCAGTTTGGCGGAGATTGGTCAAGATGGGAAGAGCATAGAGGAGGGTGGATAGAAGATGAGACCTTGCAATGGTTACTTTGGTGTGTTTTGTCATAAACTGTTTGCTCCTGTTCAGGAGACCAAGTTTTTTATTAACTTTCTTAATGGTTTGTGCTATGTGGATGTCGAACCTCAGGTTATTGTCTATTTCTATGCCTAGCAGCTTAGTCTGTGTGGTTGGACTGATATGAATGTTTTCTTTCGAGCTAATGGTGAAATTATTATTTAGGGAAGGAGCTCTGCCAGGGCTGAAAATAATTAGTTTGTTTTTTTGAGGATTAAGAAGAAGTTTGATGTTAGTGAACCAAGTTTTGGCTAGGATGAAGTTATTTTGGGTAAGGGTTTGCAGTTCACTAAGGGTAGGGGCAGCAGTGGGAGAGGATGAAGAGATCTGATTTGTAAATAGAGAGAACAGCAATGGGCCAAGGATGGATCCTTGAGGAACTCCTATGGTTACTGGTAACAGAGAGGCAATTGGTCATGCCATAGGACTGCTTGTTGACGGGCAGACAAGTAGCTGTTGAACCATGATATAGAGGAGGGACTTATATTTAGGGTGGATAGGGTATCAAGAAGCAGACTGTGGTTTACCATGTCAAAGGCTTCTGATAGGTCTAAGAATATGGAAGAAACAAATAGGCCCTTGTTTCTGTGATGGTTAACTATGTTGATGAATGATAGTAGTGCTGTCATGGTGCTATGGGAAGGTCTAAAGCCATGCTGGGATATGGAGAGTTGGTTGTTATTCTGGAGGTACTGTATTAGTTGAGTATGAACAACTCTTTCTTATGTTTTGGATAAAGGTTATAGGATTGCTGTTGGGCGATAGTTGGTGAGCTCTAAGGAGTTGCCTCCTTTGTGCAGTGGAATTATATATGATGTTTTACATGAGGTGGGGACTTTGCATTCTGAGAGAGATCTGTTTATGAGAATAGAGACAGGATAGTCCATAGCTTCAGCTGAGATCCGAAGGAAGTCTGCTGGCAGCTTATCAGCTGCTAGAGTGGTTGGTTTAAGTTTACCAAGGAGTTTAGATATTGATTTGGTGGCTACAGAATGGAGGTGAAAACTGGGGCTATTGTTTTGTATATTGGGGTGGGTTGGGGTAGTTATTGGTTTGGGGCTGCTAGTACTATTTTGGGCATTGGCAAGGGTCAGGACTGTTTCAGTAAAGAATTTGTTAAACTGAGTGGGAATGTTTTCATGGTTATTTGGAAGCACAGGGGTTGGAGTCGTGGACTTTCCTGGATGCAGTATACTATTTATTGAGGCCCAGAATCTGCTAGCAGTAATTTCCTGGGGAACACAGGGTGAATGAAGCTGTGTCCAGTATTGTGGTCTGCAGCCTACATATTCTTGCACAGTCATGCCATTCTGGAGGGGAAGCTGCAGACACTTACAGATGGGTCTGTGTAAATGGTTCAGCACCTTGGTACAGTGGTGGCTGAGGATCCCATGCTTGTACATCCATTGACGTGACAGTATGGCCATATCCTGCTGTGACCATACCTCACAGCTGTACAGATTCACACACGTTACCCAGAGGCAGGGCTCATATTTCTGGTCATTACCCCTTCACATTGTGGTTTACAAGCAGGTTTGTAGCCACCCATTCCTGTGTTTTCAGGCAGGGATAGTATGTGCACATGGCTGAGTTACAGACTTCACACACTCCATGGTGTCCATGCTCCTACCCCCCCCCCCCCCGCCTGTTATTCTATCCTCTTCCAAACATTATGCAAACATTATCTGATAAGTTCCCTGTAGTTATCACTTCATCCCGGCAGTATTTTGAGGTTGGTCCACAGTCATGCAGTAAGACATGGTGGACATGTTACTGGGATTTGTCGACATGGCCTTGCATTTGGGATATGTGGACTGTGTTATCTTATTATTTGGGAGTCCATAAAATAACATCCATTGGTAGTACGGGTGAGACACAGGCCTTTGACAGAGGACTGTAGGGCATTTGGTAGTGATGCAGGCCATCTGTAGCAGGCTGTTGCATTGTGTCACTCCTACAGTCCCAGGCTGCAAGCCACTATATTCCACTGGGGTGACAGGGTAGATGTGCAAGGTGTTAATGTCAATAGTTTCTGTCATTATTGATCAAGTGGTGTGGATGCTGGCAGAATGCTGCTTACAGCTAGGGACACACCTGCATGGACACCTCTTCAGCATGCTGCATTCTGTGGCTATTTCCATACAGAGGTGGGGGTCATATTGTACTCATTCCCAACAACAGGGATAGGACCTGTGAGGTACCTGTGGTTGATGGTGGGGTGAGCTGGGTGCATGTGTGCTATGGAAGCTACTTGCAGCTGACTCACAGATGTATATGGGGCATTTGACTTATGCTGGCTTGTGCAGGAACATTAGCAGTTTCTCAATACTTCATACCTGTGACCTTTGTGGTCTGCCAATGTTTGGTCAGATGACATTGGCATTCCATACTACAAACCCAACTAATGTGCTGTTAACCTGTATGTACAATTCCAAAAATGTGTCCATTTGACAGTAGCATTTTATACACTGTCTGTCTAGGGTACTTCCACCTGTGTACTGTTTGTATGTCTGGGCCTACATTCATGCCATGTCTGTCTTTCAGATGGTGACAGATATTACATCCGAACAATTACTATGACTTACTGCTGGAATGTGTCTTGCTGGGATGCATTGTGTTTGGCACTGCAATTATGAGTACTTGGCCCTGTCATTGGTAGTACTGGCCAATGTCCACCAGGACAAAACCCACCATGCCTACATGCTGACCACTCTCACACAATATACAACACACACCAACCTAACACACACAGCCCTGCATATTGTACACATGCTACAATCTATCCTGCTACTTTGGCCAGCTCAGGTAATCTGTGCTCCACTGTTATAGATTCATAGGTTCATAGGTAGGTACTAGGCTATTGGCCCTAGGGCCTATATAAGCATAGCCAAAAAGGTACCTTGGCTTTCGCAACCCAAGAAAATTATTTTCCTGTGCCCCTGTCGAGCAGAGCCACAGAAGTGATCCCCGGGGTGAATTTCCTATTTCCCATCCAATCATCAAGATTGAAGAGTGCTAATGAGGAGCTCTGTTTGACATAGATAGGTAGTCTGTTCCAGAGTATGGGAAGTCTCTGGGACATGAATCTATCCCTCTAGCATGTTCTGTTTATTGTGGTGACAAGGTTTAGGTCCCTACACCATGTAGTTTGGAGGGATTGGGATTTTTTTAAGTGGAGCATGTCTGACAGCTCTGGGTTTGACATAGCTTTGTATGTTAGGCAGAGATCACCTCTGAGTAGGTGATATGCTACGGAGTAAAGTTGGAGCTTTTGAGACGGTCTGCATAGGGTATCTGTTTGAGGCCAGTAATCCTCTTTGTGAGATATTTCTGTGGCCTCTCCAGTTGTTGTAGATGTCTTGTGAGGTACATACCAAAAGGGGCACTGTACTCCATAATGGATCTAATGAGTGATGAGTAGAGGGGAACAATGACCTTTTTTTTCTGGATGAGAAACCTTTTGTGATGAGGTGTGCCATGTAGAAGGATTTCCTGACCACTGTGGTGATGTGATTATCAAAGGACAGACTACTGCCCATCTGTGTCCCAAGGTCTCTTATCACACTTCCAGTGTTAAGTAGACTACCACCTATGTGGTAGTTCATAAGGACAAAGTTTTCACCAAAGGGGATGACAATGCACTTTTTGGCATTGAGCTTTAGGCCATGGCTTTGACACCCGGCATCTGTCTCAGTGAAGCCCTTTTGTAGGATGTCCACATCATTAGGAGTTTTGATTATGGCTTCCAGTTTGCAGTCATCTGCAAACTTTGTTAACGAAAGACCTTCTGTGTTAGCCTGTACTTCAGAGAAGTATATACCAAACAGGAGAGGACCCAGGACTGAACCCTGTGGTACTCCACTTGTCACTAGTCTGTAGTCGGATTTGGAGTCTGCTACTTTCACAGTGTGGGTTCTGTCTGTGAGCCAGTTGGCAACCCATCTTGTGACATAGGGATTTATACCTAGTTTAGTGAGTTTATCTATAATTCCAGAGTGGGGAATGGTATCAAAAGCCTTGGCAAGATCTAGATAGGCTGTGTGAACCACCTTACCCTCGTCTATGGCTTTGGTGACTGCTTCAAAGAAGTCTATCATGTTTAGGAGACATGATCTGCCTTTTACAAACCCGAACTGTGTGGGGTCCAGAGTTTGGAGATTACCAATGTCTTTGTTTATGAGTTCCATGATGATACATTCCATGGCCTTGCAGACCAGGCTCGTCAGGCTAATGGGGCGGTAGTTCCCTGGGTCCATTGTGGCTCCCCCTTTGTGGAGTGGGATAACTGTTGCAGTGCCCCATTCAGTGGGCACAAAGCCTGAGGTGAGGCTATGACTGAACATGGTACTTCGGTGGGGTGCCAGTTCGTTCTGTAGTTCGTGTAGCATGCAGCCTGGGATATTGTCAGGTCCCATGGATGCTGTGTTCTTGGCTTTGGAGAGTGTGTTTTTTACCTGTGCAGCCGTGCTTACAGGAACTTTGCATTCTTCCGGTATAGAGATGGGCCCTCTAGGAGTTGCGAGGGGCGTAAAGTTAGCACTGAACCTATCGGCCAGGATGTTGGCAATATCAGTTGTTTCTGTATATTTAGTGCCATTGTGCTGTAACTCAGAGCAGATCTGAGTGTTGACATTGAGATTCTTGACATAGCTATAGAATGCTTTGTGGTTGAGTTTAGAGTCAGTGGCAATTTTGTTTTCGTAATTAGCTTTGGAGAATTTTATGAAGGATCGCAGCTTCATACTGAGGCTGACCAGGGAGCTCCTCCAGTCATGGGATTTTACTCTTTTTTGCAACAGTTTCTTTCTTCTGTTGTAGAGTTTGTTTATGGCAGAGGACCGCCAGATTGGCTTCCTTTTTTTGGAGGATAGCGTCTTGGTTCTATTAGGGATAGCACAATCCATGCACTCGTGTAAGTGCTTATAAAGTGCATTTGTGTAGGATTCAGCAGCCATACCTCTATTGTCCATCTGCATGAGTGTCATGAAGTTTGCCACTTCTGTCTTAAGAAGTGTGAAGCTGGCTTTGGAGAAGTTTTTTCGGTGGTTTCCCTAATGGGGGAGGGATGTGGATGTCTAGGGTGATTAGCTGGTGATCAGATCTGACCAATGAGGAAATGACCTCTGGTGTGGAACACCGGTCGCCAATGTTGGTAATGACTAGGTCTAGGATATTGCTGCCCCTGGTGGGGGTGTGAATAAGTTGATCCAAGGCATTGGAATCTATGAATTCCAGAAAACGTTGAGCAAAAGAGTTGGTACATGAGTAGTTTTCCCAGTTAATGGTGGGGTAGTTGAAATCACCCATTGTTAGGGTGTTGGGTTGTACCCTAATATTTTCCAGTGTATCAAGGAATGAGGAGTGAGAATCCTGGGGCATGGTGGGGGGTCTGTAGCAAGCTACAATTTGGATTGTGGTCTTGCCCAGAGTTAGTTGCACTTGGATAATCTCGGATGCATTATGCTGTGCAACTAGCCTGGAGGTGTGGATATCCTTAATGAATATGGACACGCCTCCAAGTTTAGTGCTTCGGTCTGGGTTAGGTGGCCGAAAGGTTTGGTATGAATTATAGCTTGGTAATGCAGGGGTACTCTCTGGAGCTTTGAACCAAGTCTCTGTCACTGCACAGATGTTAATGTTCTCCATTTTAAGGAGTGCCTCCAGTGAGTGCATTTTGAGGTTTAGACTTGTAGCATTGAGTAGCATTATCCTCAGATTTTGCTTGCTTGTACTTGTTACGGTGGTGAATTTTTCATTTGAACCTTGCCTAAAAAAGGCACTATAGGGGTGGCAAGAGCCTTAGTCAGTATCCAGAATCCCAAGGGCGACAGGTGCTGGCCATCTCTGGCAAAGCATCGTGGTCTGTCGATCATGTCATCCCAGGCAGACAAATACTGGATCCCCTTGGAATGAGACCAGAAGCTTAGCCAATTGTTGAAGTTAATCATTTTGTCCTTGTATTATGCCTTGTACTGGCTATGCCCTTGCAACTCCCACTCTAATTTCACCCACCCATCCAACCACTGCCTTTCTTTCTATTCCAGTAACTACCTTGATTATAGCAAGCTCAGATGCTCATAAGCCTAGTACGTATTGTACAGCAGGAACTTCTTATTGTAACATTTGTTAATGTCTGTTATGTACTTCACAGATAAAGATTCTAGTTGTCTACTGATGTACTGTGTTCTTCATCTGTAAATATGTTGTAAGTAATTGCTATGTTAAATTGTTAATTGCTATGTAATCCAATGTAACTACTGTCTGTTTATTTTAACTGTGGAGCTTTTCTCCCTGGGCCTCCACTGAAAATGGACCTACGTCCAGTCGGACACTCCTGGTCAACAAATGTAAATAAATAAATTGTACTGTGGTATCATTCTTGGTTATGGCAGGATGCTACTGAGGGCTAGGGTCATACCTGCCTGGGCTACAAGATTGGAGAGCTCTTCCATGTCTCTTTTCATGTGGTCCAGGGATGTACAGCTCTGGTCATTCACACCAATATGGACAATGACATAGTCATATTTATACTTGTTGTGGAGCTACCTGAGTGCATGCATTATGTGGCGGATCCTGGCACCTGACAGGCAACTGACAGTGACTTTTTCCTTGTTTAGCCTGGTGAGTGGAACATCAGTGTGCCTGACTATAGAGTCACCTATGACTAGAGTGTTGGGTACGTTGTTATGCCTTATGGGCTGTGGTTGAGTGGCACACTGAGATTGTGGGCTATGTGTCATTTGGGTTGTGTTGGGGGGGTGGAGTCTGCTTGCATTTCTGCTTTGGAGGTCCCTGTTGCTTGGGCAGGTTTTTATTAAGAGTCTCCACAAATGTAGGTGTGTGTGTTTTGCATTTCTATGTGTGTGTGTTTTGGTGGTGTAGATTTTGAGAAACTATGTGATGAGTGTGGTGTGGTGCAAGTGTTTACCTTCTCCTCTTGACTGTCTATTCCAGTCATGGGTCTAGAGAGCTTTGCTTCCAGTTTGGCTATATAAGTGCATTTTTCACAGGTTGTAGTGTTGGGTGGCAGGAGGAGAAGGTTGTCTGTGTACATGAGGCAATTGCTGCATTGCCTCAGGATGCCCAGATTCATCAGGTAGACAGGAGAAAACACCAGGAGCTGACCGAGTTCTGAACAAGTGCTGAGCTCAAAGAAACAGATTTGAGCGCTGAAACTAAAAAATAAAACTGGCTAGTTTTAAAAAACAAAATTAAGCTAGAAGGCTTCTCTCCAACACAGAAAGGTCTGGGGGCAAAGAAGCTTACAAATAGTCCTGGATACAGCAAATATTTATGTGGACTAGAGTACTTACAGGAAAGGCAGGAAACAAACTTAGAAAAACATTTTGTTTTCTTCCCAAATGCTCTCTTTGTACACAGTAAGAGTGCCTGAAATCAGAATATGACCTCACTGCACTCAGTTGACTGACCAAATGAGATGGGCCCAGAAGGAGTATCCAATTACAAATTTACAAGAGGGCCATGCAATTTCAAAGCCACCAAGATTAACACCAAAACAACAACAGGGAGGGGGTTGGAACTAACTGAAGAGCCACAATTTTCAGTTCAATTAATATTCAGTAAGAAACAAAAACACAAAATGCAGTACTATATGAAAAAAGTGCAGATAAAAGTGTACTTAAATTCACTTATATACCTACACATACATGTTACTACATTTCTACACAGGATTGTGGCAGGGGGGGGGGGGCACACCTGACAACTGTACTGGTATTTCAGGTACTCCATTTCATTCTGTATTTTGACCTATCATGCAGACTACAGGCATATCAGTGTACTACAGTTCTTAGGTTTTATTGACCTACATTTCAGTTTCAGACTTCTTACCCTTCAGAACTAACATCCCACTGGCTGATCTGTTGTAGTCTGTCTGTTTAGGTGTAGAGAGGGGGCTGTTCTCCATAGCTATCAATCAGAGGCCTTAGCACAGCCTTTCTTTGTGTTTGTCTACACCTGTCCTGCTGGCTGAGACTGTTGTTGGGTATGTGAGCCTCACTGACTGGCATGTGTGTGTCCTATGGACACACATTTGGCCCACCACATTTCCTGCAGTGGGTTTTGTCACCTTGTCTGGTACTGGCTACTATGGTGACACCAAGTATTTGTTACGGATTTCCTGCTGCCAATATAGGTGTCTACTATCTGCTGGCATCCCATTCAGCCACCCGATTGCCTTGCATGCTCACATCCATACCAAAGTAGGGAGAGTGACTTACCTTGTGGCTGTGCCAGTATTAAGGATGGTGCTGGAGGGCTGACTATGTTGGATGCACATAGTACACTCCTTATACGTGGTTAAGCACAGGTAGTGTCATGTTTGGCATCCCTTTTGTTGTATGTGCAAGTCAGAGAGAGGTGTCATTCCCTGGGTTCCTACCATGCCAGTGTATGTGCTAGGTGTAGCCTCTTTGCCAAAGCCTGGGCATACTGGGCATGCCTCCTTCTGCCTACTGGGGCAGGCTCAGGTTGTTCCTCCTCCAAGTCACTCTGTGCCTATGCAGGCCTTGGCAATGGTGGGGAGCTGTGTGGCTCTGCCACATGCTGTTCCTGCTGCAGCTGTTTCCGCAGGATCATATTGTGTAGCATGTCACATACAATGACAATTTGGGTACATGTAGCTGGTCAGTACTGCAAGGCTCCACCAGATATGTCCAGGCACTGGAACTGTGATTTGAGCATCCCAAACACATGCTCTATTATGATTCTGGTCTGTGCGTGGGCCTCATTATGGAGTTCTTGTTCAGGTGTGTGTTAGTTTCTGATGGGTGTCATCAGCCACGGCTCCAGTTCATAACCAGTATCCCCACTAAGTGGCCATATGGGATGTCCCCATTGGCAAATCTCTGGTACAGCTGCATCATATGCCAGATGTGGGAGTTGTGATAGTTTCCAGGGCAGCCAGCACACACATTCATTATAATGCCCTGGGCAGTGAACACAACCTGGCATTTGATGGAGGGAAAGCCCATGTGGTTTATATGGACTCTACCCTGCTCACCAGGTGGTGCTTTGATGTGTATGTGTGTGCAGTCTATAGCACCCACTACCTCAGGGTATTGTGCTATTTGGTGGAAGAGATGCATATTGCTGGTCAACGCCTCACCAGTGTTGAGGAAATATATGTGCTCACTGGCATGCATTGACATGGCATCCAGGAACTGGTGGAGTACTCTGGATACTGATGCCTGTGAGATCCCCATGATATCCCCAGTTGGGCTTTGGAAGGTTCCTGTGGCTAGTATTCTTAGGCCTACACATACCTTGGTATTCACTGGGATGGGTTCCCCTCTGTTGGTTCTGTGTGTGAGGTGTAGCAGGCTCAGCTCAACCGTTTGCTGTAGGAGGTCCCTGTCCACCCTATAGCGATCCACTATCTCCAGCTCATGTAACCCCTGGTAGGTTACCCTGGGTCTGTACGCTCTTCTCCTTCTCCTCACTGTGGGTTGTTTGTCAGCATTCTCATCCTCACCACCCTCAGCCTCTTCCACATGTTGATTTATGAGAATAAATGCAGCCCCTATCATTTTTTTTTTTGTTAGGTAAAATTTCCCCGTTTGTGTACACCCGTGGTGTAGAGTTTGTGGGAAAAAACAGAGGGAAAGATGTTTGCATAGTTTATAGTAGTGTGCTGTTCTGGGCTGGGCTACTGCCTGTGTAATTGGCTGATTCTGATATATTTCACCTGCCAGCTATACTAGTTCTCCTTGATTCCCTTCCCATTGCCTTCCTGTTTAAGCTCAGAGGAGCGCCGCACAAACACAGTGCTTAGATGTGCACGGAGCTGCTATTTCCTGGTTTACTTTTTTTTTTTTGGTTCAAAACCCAGTGCGCGGCATGCACACCCATTTAGGCAATGTAGAGTATGCTTGGCAGCTTCAGACACACACCCTTCCTTAGCTCTGCTAAGCTTAGGGCAAACCCGAGCCACAGGGCTCCAATAAGTTTACAGTATGCCTGACACACCCCTCTATGATGTCAGCTAGCTCTTAGGCATGCACCATGGTCTTTCTGCACCTACACGGTTGGGTGCAGGCTAGTCATGAGGGGAAATCTGTGATTCAGTATCATTCCCCTCATTTGCATAGGATTGCCTGTTAATGTCTAGTTACAAGTCCCACACTGAGCCTTCACCCTTAGCAACCACTATTCACTGGCCTTGTTGTCTTCTGCCTGCCATTGACTATAATGGCAACATTGTGATATTGCAGGGAAAGCTTTTTTCATATATATTTTTTTGTTTTCCAGCCGATCCCATTTGCCTGACACTGCCCTACGCTTAAACGACCGAAATTGGCCAAAAAAAAAGTTATTTTTTTTTCTGCAACTGTTTTCCATGCCAATTGCCATATATTTGGCCATTGGCATGCTTTACACATTATATACACCCTTTATTTAGAGATGTCATGACTCCGTTTTGTAGTTTGCAGAAACCGAGTACATTTCTGCAGGTTAGACTAGTCCTGCATGCACGGCTGCCAGCTTCCTGGATCTAAATTCACCTCATTTGCATGTTTTTCACCTGCAAATGGGGTAATTTGCATACAAGAGCTGTGTCCGTGCAGGAATAGTGCAGGAGAGCTTGTGCATGTCCTGGGAGCTTGTTCCTGGATCTCTCAGCAGCCATATTGCCTCCAGCAGCTCCTGCACTATTCCTGCATGCCATGCAGAACTTGCTGAGTCCTGGGGAGAGTTTTTCACTCACATGTGAATCTGGTTAGAGATTGTGATTACCTAATGTCATACTCCTTAAGAAATTATCATTGACAGACTTAGGAATTAAAGTTTTAGACATAACTATCTCCTAATGCATTGGCTGTCCTCAACCAGTGGTCTGTATAACACAATCAATGTTGTAAGTAATGTAATGAGTACCAGAAAAATACCACTAAATTTTATGTCGTCTGTAGACTAGAGAGCCTGAAAAATCATATGCAGTTAGCAAGCTGAGGAATGATACTTAACCTATGCATTTCATTGTGTGTGGCACACATACAGTTGGATTAAAGGAAAAATGATTTGTAATGATAAAATGTGACATTTAGGAAGAGTTATCAAATATATTTCTATTTTAAACCTAAATATTTGCTTTTGTTCCAACTCAGAACTGAAGCTGTATGCAACACTTACCAACAGAGACTTGGGCTGGCATTCTGTGACAGATAACATGCACTTAAGTACTTAGGGTTAATACTGCTCTAGCTCTGGAGTAAGAAGCAGAGACCTATGCAATTATTCTGTTTGCCTAATGGGTAAATATGGGAGATGTACCTGCCATTTCTTTAAAGAAATTGCTTAAAAGGGATAAGAGCTCATGAGACAAATGTCAAAACATCATACACAAAATCTGCAGAAAAACTTCAGATAGAAAACAGACAAAGCAATAATTAAATCACATTTTTGTTACAAAACAACATAAGGTGCTTTTGGAGTTGGATTATAGTGAAGAACAATACTTTTTCGAAGAGAAAATATTAACATTTTCTTGGATTTGAATTTGTAATAATAACCAACAGCTTCAAAACTATGATTATAATTTACGACCGCATCTTTAATATTTGAAACCAGGCCAGAGGATAGTGACAATATTGTTTTTGCAAGATATGGTCAGCAACTTAAACTCCAAGGGCCTATGTTAAGATTACTAATAATAATTTCTATTAATCACATGACATATATTTTTCTCCGTTAAAACTTTGAAAGTTGACTCTAAGATGCTTTTATGTCTTAAGGTGAGCAAATAATTGCTAATTTGTTACACACACACAATTTGTTACATGTATTTGGATAGGTGCAAAAATACTGAAGTGCTTGCCTTCTTTAAATGTCCTTTTACTGTAAACAATTAGTTGGATCGCACTTAAACTCTTTACAGAATAGTTGATTTCTCAATAAATCATCACCTTTACCAGTATACACTACTTCTGACCTTACCATATTGTTATTCTTATCTGATAGTGTAATAATAACATATTAAGTGTACTAACACATTTCCAAAGCTTCCAACTCCACTTTAGATAAATATATACTTGATGTTCTAGAGATTCAAGTGCACTTTTTGACAGAGAATTTCTGAGAAAACATTGGTGAAAAGCAGTTAACATTTGGTATGTCCGTAATTGTTAACAGTGGAATTATAATGTGTGAGAGAAAAGTGCCAGCCCTTTAAACTTTCTTCCTCTGCCTTTTACCTAATAATTATGTCCAGGTCAAAACATCTAGCATCACTTTATATGGTTGCCATACAATTTATTTTCACCGCTTCAAGTAGATTTGTTCTATAACTTCTGTGATGACATCTGATTTGTACACTGCAATGTTTTATTTTTTAATGGTGGACCTTGTTTTAACTTAGCATGAAAATAACATTTAAAGTGTGTATTACAGTATCCAATAAACTTATTTTGCCTTTTAATAAAGGAAGGTTGGAAAAAAAACTAATTTATATTACATTGTTTTATCACATTCATTCAACTCTTTTCTTACGAGCTAATTTGAAAGGTGTTTTCTTTCTTTTCAACAGTTGCCAGGAAGTTTACTCTTTTGCAGTTAAGTATTATTAATTTCTGTTCTGGATTTTAAATTTGATTAATTATACAACAGAAGACTTGTAAATGACACACATTTCTCATGCATGGTGCTTTGTAAGCTACCTTTTCTAATGATACTGCTTAGTCTGCTCTATCTGTAGGTACTGGTGAAAGGACAGGAGAGGTGGTATTGTCTCATGAAAACACTTGGCCCATAGTGTTTTCATTAAAATTGTGCATATAGCTTTTCCTTCTTCATGTCACTAGTTGTTTACAAGGTTCCCTGATTATATGATCGAAGATGCATTCTTTTGAATGCATCTTGATCGAACTTGAAAGCATGAAATGGCAAAATACCAAAACGGCATATAAGCAAATTCTTTCCCTGGGAAAGAAATCGCTTGGCCGCCCTCGTTATTTTCCATTTTCGTCACTGTAGTGCGATCTCGGAGTTGGTATATTTAAGTAGGGGGTGTGGGGGGCACAGTCCCTCACGTCAGGGGGTGTGGGGGCAAAGCCCCCCATTTTATGTAATGTTTTAACGTTTTTTTTCTTTTTTGGAAAAAAACGCTGTTCTGAGTATTCAGGATTGTAAGCTTTCGCTTACACGGGGTCGATAAATCAGCGTTCGCTGATTTAATATAGACCCGTTTACTAGACCTTTTAAAGTACCTTTCAACACTTGCTCCAAGGTACACATTGAGTAGACAATGTATCTGAGTCTGCCGCTTTCTGACTTCATCTTGAAAAGTTTCATTGCATTTATTATCTTATGCTATGACACATATCATCGGTTGCAGAAAGCACTCACATGAACACTATATGCCACATAAATACTTTTAAATATCGAAGTCATTACAAGTGATTTACTTTTCATAAAGCCCCTCCTAATTAGTCTTGATTTGGAGTATATATTTACAATATACAGCTACAGGGCACATGCAAACATTTGTTTTCCACAAGTCATACAAATACTGTTAACATTTATAAACTGATTATACTAAGAAATATTTTTGCTTTTGTCATGCAGTTTCTGAAAAGTATTCTCATAGTTCATATTATTTGTGTTACTTCATCTAGATCACCGTCTTCACCAATGTCCCACTTTTCCCCATTTTTGCATAGGGTCAGGATGATATTTCAATAGCAGTCACTCTCCTACCTTCTTTAACAGTCATACCTGATTGCATCATGTCTTTTCACATACAGTCCATCCATCTCTAGGCTTGACATCCTTATTTCCTCTTGCCTTCTTCTCATCATGCCCAAATCTCCTTTACCAAACTGCTTTTTGATTTCCTGCATGTGACCAAAGCATTGTTTTCCATGAACTTCTCTGTAATGCTGGCTACTTTGGCTTCTGCTCCGATGCCCTACATTCTTTGTATATTCCACAGTGTGTATTCTACTACCTCTCCCAGGCACTTCATCTCCATCACCTCAAGCTTCCACATCTGCTCAGCATTCACTGCCCACATTTCTCTGCCATAACGAAACACTGGTCACAACATTGCTCTGCACACCTTATTTTACACCTTTTTTACATTTCTCTGTCACATAGTACCCCTGACACATGCATGCAGCAAGAACCTCCTACTCCCTGGGATATGGGAGAAATGTATTTTCCAATCACCTGCATCAATGAGCTGCAACACAGCTACTTGTATACTGGCAACTTAGACTTTCTGAACTTGTACCTGTGACCACATTGCACTCCACAACATGTAGGTCAATCTTGCATAGTATTTACAAGTGGCAGAAGAAAACATAAAAATAATCTCATAGATGTGATACCCTCTTAGAAATGCATCTGTTGAAAGAAGTTACAATGAAAGGATAGCCAGAACAAAAGGCAGACACTTAGATTTATTTTTCTTTAAAGACAAATAAGTTATGCCAAGTTTTCAATTATCCTTGCTGACAAAATAATATTTCATAATTAACTGATAAAAGACATGGTTCAGATGGTACATGAGTTATCTGGGAATAGTAAAGTGCAAAGACAGTGAGGGATGCAATATTTTGGACATAAATGTTGACTCATGCTGAATAGGTAGTGCACAGGTGTGCCATCTGCAATGTATGCCATAAGAATCCAAGGAAGGGATGCTAGTGTATCCAGGTCAAGGTCATTCATAAAGCCAAAACTCTACACTTTTCTTCCATTTCAGAGGCCATATATCTCATATTTTTGGATTATTACTCCAAAATCCCCAAAGTAATCAAACACAACAATTACAAGTGTGATTAAGGCAATAAAGTCTAAATTCTTTGGACGGGATAATTGATGTCTGAAAATGATCCACAACACACAAGTCAGGAATTCAGATGATATCTGGATAAGTAAGAATAGAGACATATAACACACAGTCCAGACTTTTCTTCATCTAATGGACAAGTGTAAAAACTTTTCTACGAGTTATCAATCCACATTAAATGGGAAGAGAGCAGATTTTATGTTTCATCTGCATTACTGATATATTTAAACAACTCATTTGCATGTCTTTGAACTGAACACAAGCACAGTTAGAAAAACTGTACTAGTGTTCTCCGCCATTACACACACACACACACACACACACACACACACACACACACACACACACACACAAGCAGCCAGCCTTATAGTACTTACTTGCTGTGATGCTACAGCCCTACTCCTACCACAGACAAAATAGATGTTGTTGTTTGTCTTTCAGCTTTTTCCGGTAAGGGGTCGCCACAGCGGAACTTCGGTCCGCTAATGATTGGCAGTAGATTTTTATGAAACACCGAGGTGCCAGCTTGACACCCAACCTTCAACAAAGTCCCGCCCATTTATACACGCATGTCTTTCGAATGCTACCCAACCACGGGGAGGACATGCAGACTCCATACAGAAGGCACTCCCAAGCCCAGCCGAGAATCGAACTGGAGAACCTCTTGCTGTGAGGTAACAATGCTACTACCATACCACTGCGGCATGTCACAGACAATATAGATGTACACAGTAAAAAGATGATGCACTTTCCCACCATTTTGTTTTGAAATAGAGTGGTAGACAGTTTGTCTTTGAATCATTCTCCCCTGCCATTTTGATTCCAGTGTAAGGCTTTAGAGAAGTACAGATGGATGATTTGTATTAGTCATGTCCCCTGGATTGTTGCATTTGCATGCAGAAATGTCTGACAGCTGTAGCGTTACATAGCTGAGGCTGCATACTGCTTACAGTGGTCTTCAAATCAGAAACACATATCACATTGTGTAAAACCTGCTTAAAACAGGTTTACCCAGTGCACGTCATGTTTTGAATACTCCAGAGGTGACAGTATTGTTGGGTCATCTTACTGTAATGCAAAAAAATACCTCCTGGATTAAGGTCTTAATACCATATGCAGACTTGCCAGCAGTGATACACTCACCTGCCTTTTTAAACAGGTTGATTGTTACAGTGCATTTTTCTCTTTCAGAAGGTGACCTTGCACTCTTGCAGCCAGAAGGTGCAACATTATTTAGCAAAGATTTTGACTGTTTCTTGTCTATTTGTATTATTCTTGTGTTATAGAATTTGCACTGGTTTCAAATGATTTTGAGGTCACTTTTTTAAGGTTCTGGTGTCATATTCCTGGCCAGTGCAGTCTGCTTTCTATCTCTTTTAAAGAACTTTTATTTCTCCATACTCAGCACAACCAGCTCAGCTCTTCAGGTGACAGGCTGCTAATGCTTCATCAGTACACTTAAACACTTCTGGTTGGTAGTTGTTTGCCTGCAATGCATCAGTCCTGTCAGACGTATTACATTGTTTGATAAAGAATTGATATGCAGAGGCTTTGTTTCAAATTTCTCTTAAATATTATCTATTTAAGATGACCTATTTAAAATCATAGACAGAATTTGCTACTGCACTTTGATAATCTAGTTAATCTTAGCTTATGACTGCACATCTTAGCCATATATAAGATAGTTTCACTAGTTTATTGCTTTTAGCTGTTTTTTTTGGTAATTTGTGCATATAGTGCTTAGTAAACCAACACAAGTAAATAAAATAAAATAAATTAAAATAAAATAAATAAACAAGCAAAGGATTAAATAGTTATCCAAAAAGAGTGCCCTGTTATTAAAAGTCTATCATCACAATGACTGATTTTGACAGTTCCTAATAAAGAACCCCTCCTTGCATCCAGTCCATTAATATAAGCATTTTATCAAAAAGTTTGATAACTAAGATAGACATGAGGGATAAGAATGACCTACAGTAAGCTAAATCTATTGCCACCATACCAGTAGTTAATGGATTTCACTTTAGCCTATTACAAAACCATTTATTTGTTGATCATGGCACAGCAAGTACTCCTCAATGAGAGTTCTGCTGAGCAGAAGTGAAAGTGATGCAGAACCAAGTGCCATTATCACAGCAGTGAGGGGTCTGTTATTACTGTATGAGGATATCTTGGGGCAGAACGTAGATTGCAAGCAACATGAGTGCTAAGAATGATCCCTGTGGCCTCTCACAGATCACAGAGAAAGCCAGGAGAAGATATCAAGACTGCTTGCAGAAATTTTAACTCTTGAAAAGAAATGAGTCACAGACAATTTTAAGCTTTTTCCCAAATGTATTATAGCAAGCAGTACAAATCCAGTAGGTACATATTTTTTACAGTATGGGTTAGGTGGCCAAATTATTTGCACTCTGTACAACACAATACTCTAAACTACTAAAAGTCACAAGCATTTTACAACTTACACCTCCCACTAGAACATTTTCTGTAGAACAGTGGCAAAAATATATGGAAAAGATGCATTAACAGAATGGGCTCTAGAGCATGAAAAATGTAATTAAAAAATAAAAGACTAAATATTGATTGAATTGGGTCCAAAGCAAGAACAATGATACTTCCTGATGCTGCATTAAAATGATAGAAAATGTGGCATTAGCCTATTACAAGAATAAGAGATCCTATGGACAAAGTAGACCTATGCACTGAAATATGTTTTGTTACCTTGCTCAATGGCTGGTCTATCATGTATTCCAGGAAAAAGGGAGCTGAGTATTGCGAGGCTAAGTGGGAGTGCTACAACCTATTTTTTCTGGTCAAGGTGGTTCCTCTATTCTCCATTGATAATGAAATGGTAGAGAGCAGGCCAGCTTACTCCTTGGGGGCAGGCTACTCTCTCCCACTAGGAGCATCCCCTCCCTCCTCAGTGGCTTCTCTAAGCTCACATCTGTTGCCAGCTGGGGGAGCATGCCTCCACATCCTAGATTCCTCTTGGGTACTTAATGTAAATCCACTGTAGTAGTACAAGCTCAGCTGACTTCAAATTCTACTAGATGAACATCTAGTGCTTCCACTAGGTGTCATTCATAAGCAAGCCGGAGACCCCACCCTTCCCCCAGGATGGGTGAGTTGGCAGTGGTCATTCACTTCCATCCTCACCCTTCATCTCCTAAAGACACTTGAGCCACTAATGGAACTCAAGTCACCTGGGTCATAGTCAGGGCTTTATCCCTCTGCCATTGAATTGGTTGAGATGAATATATCTTAAGCCTATAAGATGCAGGGAATGTTCTCCTGGACATTTCAGTAACTGAAAGAAATATTGTGTGTCGTCAAGGAGATATAGAAGACATCTCATTTTGAAGAACATGAGAGGTTAAGGAAGGGGTACCAGTAAACTATCACAATAATTCTGTGGCTACATATTGTACCATTTTTGACATATGAGACTCACAGATTAATATTTGTTCTATTATAGAGATGAACGGTGAGCATTTTATTTTAGAAACATTAGTAGCATGCCACCAGTATGTGCTGCTGCCTCAAAAAGACTTATGTATTCGTTCTAGTCTCTGGAGCAATTATAATTGTAATAAATTGATTTGCTGTATTTTATATGTAGTTTTCTTATAACAGACTTAGATACAAATTTAAGGTTCTAAAAGTATTCCTCATAACAGAATAAAATCTGTTTTCAGACTTCATACCAGTACCAGTGATGGCTCCTGTGTCATTAACAAAGGTAACAGTTAGCAGGAGTTAATTATTTAAATAATAAGGATATTCCTTTTTTCTCTCACTCAGAATAAACCACTACTGATTTTTTGGTATTAAAGGTAATCACAGAGTCCTAGGACTATCTATTTATCTATCTATATATATATATATATATATATATATATATATATATATATATATATATAAAACAAATCCAAATTCCCTGAATTATTTGTTGATTATCCACATAGCAATGGATCCCTACCTTTGTTTAATCTACAAAGTTATCTGTGCAAACAGAGTAGCAATAAATATATAAAAAAGAATGGCCCCAACCTTGAACTCATTGGAATACGTTGTTTAATAATTTTATTTTAATAATCTTATCCGTAGAATAATTATGATATACCTTAACATCACTTTGCCTTTATAAAAGCCAATTTGCTCTCCATTTTAGAATGTTAAATTTGACATCTCTGAAAATTAATTTTATTACATCTTGATGTGTTGTATCAAAGACATTTTCTAGATCAACTTAACATCTGCATCTAGGCCTTCATCAATATTTACCAAATTGCGTACTTTAAAGATAGCTGCACACTGATAAGCAGCTTAATTTCAGCTCTCTCAATGTGAAGGAAGAAACTGAGAGATAAGGGCTAGTAATTCTGCCAATTTTAGTACAATACAGATACTGCCTAGTAATCATGCTGTCTGAATGGCAAGAAAGCAAAGAAAAAACTTAAAGAGAACTGAAGAAAAGCAATTAGAAATGGTAAAGAAAAACCTGACTCGGAAGAATCTTGCAGCTGTTCAGCAAAAAACAGTTCACATTCCAGCTTTGGTACAAAATATGGCTTCCAGTAAGTGAGCTCGCAATTTATCAAAATAAATGAAGCACTGTAAGAGCATATCAACTCAATCAACAAAAGGCTGGGAAAAATGGAAGAAAGTATAAACAACTATTCAAATGAAATGATAATACTGCAAAAATCAGTGGTTGGAATGAGGAAAAGGTTGTCTGAGTATGAGACTGCTCAAGAAGAGCTGTTCCAAAAATGGTGTAGTTAGAGGATGGAGCACACAGAGAAAACCTGAGATTTTATGCTGTACCAGAGAAACTGGAAGGAGCAAATTGCACTAATTTTATGAAAGCAGAAATAAGTAACTGGAGTGGTATTCCACAGCAGGATTTGTTAATTGAAAGGGCACATCATGTGCGTGCTCTAAATCTGGCCATGAAAAAGCAGTCAATATCTGTATTAGTAAAGATGCAATCATGCCAGCAGAAATAATTGATTCTGACAAAACTGTGGCAGAAGGACAAAGTATTAAAAACTGTAGACAGTAGAGTGCTTGGGAAGATTATTATTCAATATACACCAGAGAGAAGAGAAGCAAATTTATCCCAGCAATCAAGGAATTTCGAGAGGCAGGTATGAGATTCAGCTGGGATATCCATCTGTCTTTAGAATATTTTTCCTGCAGGATCAAAGACATTTTTGATGGAGAGTGGGATAAAGTAGAAATACAAATGTTTGCCCAACAAAAAGTGAGCCATCAAACAAAAGGAGACTTTCTGGGGTTGGGAGATGGAGATGAACAGCAAGAAGACCAGCAAAACTGAAATTAATGAATAAATGTGAGACTATAAAGCATCAATCACATTTGTCAAAAATGGCTTTAGAAGAAAAAGTGTCTAAGAAAGATTGAACTTTAGCTGATTTTGCAAAATTTGTGTATGTAGACTAAACAACATATACCTGGTTTCATGTCATTAATGTTTGGAAGGACACTAAAAAAAAGGATATGTAAGTAAAACAAAGTTTGTTCTTAATATTTGTATAATACATTTCATTATATAAATTTCATGATATACAGTAAAGTAGATTTGTGCAAAATGAAGTCAGAGGTATCTAAACAGCATGTTTAAGTTAATATGATGTAATCTTGGGCTATTGGGTGGGGGATAGGGTGTAAAAGTGCAGATTATAATATATGCAGAGTTGAGATATTTTATCTTATATTTGCATAAGTGAAATGTCTGGATAAATTCACTTGGCTTAATTTAAAAACAAGTTTTCTGTTTAAACTGGTGGTCTTTAGAAGTAAGAAAACAATGTAAATGCTGTGGAAAGTTTTCCTTTAGAAAATAAATGGTCATTGTGATTTGAGATGTTGGCAGCTTAGGGTAGTTATATATTCTGTTCTTATGTTCCATGGAGATAAGCTGATTACAGATGCGAGCAATAAATCTCAAGGCTGAGAATTGTTTGCTGAAAGAAACATAAAATTAAAATGTACACAGGCAAGCAGCTCAGTAAAAAATAAAGTCTGAAATTATTGGAAGTGGATAAGAGATGATAGCTTTCCTGGTACCTAATGCATTTACTAGAAGAGGGTATAATTTAGTTTTATTTAAAGACAGCTAGTGCACTTTTTCTAAAAGCATACATAATGTTTTCTAAAAGTATAAAAGCTGCTTTTTTTCACATCTGTGAGGAGAATAGAGATAAGACAAGAACAGACAGCAGTTATTGTAAGTAGGAGCACAGGCTGTAACATCGCCCTTAGCATGAATAACTTTAATTTAGGCTAGATAATATCTGTGGGTGCAGCAGTCAGTTTGGGACAACTGTTCATATCAGGAGGATTAAACTTCATTGTTTGAAGATGTACACAGTTTAGTGTGCTTGCTTTAAGTTAATAGGTTCTGGGGCTATTCTGGCTGTGTTTGTTTTTTCTGTTTGAGGGTTCTCATTAAACAAAGTCTTGTAAATGTGACAAAGGTTCATATGGACACAATAAGAAACAATTGTATAAAAGATCAACCTTCCAAACATTAGTGAGTACATGTAACACAAAAGTTGAAAATAGACATTGTATAAAGCTCCCATATTAACAGCTGGCAATAATAACTTCTTATCACAATGGCTACACTATCAGCATTATTTTGGAATGTTAATGGCCTCACATGTATAGATTAAAACGTAAGAGTATTGAACTATACTAAGAAATGCAGAGTGCCAATACCAATGCTACAGGAGACACATTTGGAAAGAAATCAGTATGTGAATTTGATAAAGAAAGGATTTCAGAATGGATATTCTGCAAAATATCTTGGGCAAAGGAAAAGAGGACAAAATTATACTAATTGCTAGAGGAGCTCCAATAGTGATAGAAGAGGGAACAGGATAATAATGGTGTAATTCTGACACTAAGAGGCTAGTGGCAAGGAAGAAAGACTACACCGGCATGCATTTATATTCTACCTCAAACTGCTATTATAGCCCTTAAGAAAATTTGGGGAGAAATAATCAGCTTTCTGCAGGGAATATTACTTACAAGTGGGAATGGGACCTTAACTTGCATCAGTGAGGATCATTTTGGAGGACCTACAAGGGAAAATATAACAATGGAGGATAGATTTATGAAGAAATTTATGAAAATATTTGATATGAAAGATATTATCTCAGTAGTAGGATCTCAGAAAAAAGTTACATATTATTCCCTATGGTACATTAAATGAGCCAGGCTAGACATAAATTATATTTCACAAGAACATAAGCATTTAATTGAAAGCTTCAACATACACATCCAATAAATAGTTCAGATCATACACCAATAAAAACTAAGGTAAAAATGCATGGTGATGACGTAAAAATGAAACACTGGTGCTTCCACAGTTACCTGTTAAAAAGAGAGGAATTTAAGGAATTGGGTAGTGGGAGTTATTAGAAGTTATTAGGGAAGACAGAATTTTCTTCAGAAGTTATAGCTAGTGAATGGAATAAAGTGAAGGTAGAGTTTAAAAAAATGTTAGAAATAAAATAAAAAGATATGGTTAAGAAGTAACATGAATTGTTTAGAAGGACTGACAAAGGTCAAAGTGTTGCAGAATAAGGGAATTTCACAGAACAAGAAGAGGTACAACTTCAGAGTGCCAAAGAGAAAATAAGAGGATATCTGGATAATATACTGAGTTTTGGGAAATTGCTAAGCAATTCTTTTGAGAATAACTCCAGAGCAAAAGAAAAAAAAAATGTCTTAGGCAACAGAAAGTAGAAAAGACTGTTGCCAAACTTGGGGAGCCCATAATAAGAAAAATAACCAGCAATTCAATAGCAGTATTAGAGATATATCAGAAATTTTATGAAAATTTGTATAAAGCAGAGAAATGTGGAAATCAAGAAAGAACACAAATGGATATTTTTATGGAAGACTTAAGTATGTCAAGGTTAGAAGTAGATTCAACAATTAACAGTTAAGATAAGAGGAGACAAGATAAAAAATGGTGGCATGAGGTCAATCTGCAGGAAAGTCTCCAGGAATAGATGATATTCCTGTGGAAATTTCGAAGCTAGGAGAGAAGAAAGTGATAATAATATGGAAGGTTGTGTTTAATAGTATTTTAAAAGGAGGGTAAATAACAACATCCTGGAAGAAAGCTGTGGTGGCTGTAATACCTAAAAACGGTAAAGACTCATCAGACTCAGCTTTACATAGACCCATTTCAATTTTCAATCCTGATTATAAAGTGTTTATGTTTATAATAGCTAAAAGATTGACAAAGGTGTGGCCAGAACTGATTGCTATAAATCAATGTGGTTTTGTGGAGGGGAGGCCAACATTTGACAACATTAATAGAACAATTATGATCCAGAGGGAAACAGAACATAAGAAAATATGACTGTTGTTGATGGGTCTTGATGCAGAGTAAGCATTTGACACAGTAAGCTGGGATTTTATGAATAGAGCAAGTGAGGCATTTCCATTATCTGATATGATAACAATATTAATAAGGAGGATATATTAGAGATCAGAGGCAAACATTTAAGTAGGATGGTTCCTCTTTGATAAGTTGTGCCTGAAGAGAGGAACCAGGCAGTGCTGTCCTCTTCCCTATTTGTTATCTGCTTTATTTTTAGAGCCATTGGCAAGTAAAATAAGGGACACAGAAATTCAAGGATATAATCAGTATGGTAATCAAGAAAAATTAGTATTATTTGCAGATGATATTATTTTTTACCTGATAAAAACAGAAAAGGAAATCTCATTGTTGTAGAACTTTTTGAGACAGTTTCAAATATTTTCAGGATATAACATTACTGAAGATAAAGGCTGTAGCTGTAAACTATGAAATCCCACATAAATCGGTTCAGCAATACCCATATTTATGGAGACAGTATAAAGTGAATTAGGAGTATGGATTAAAAAGGCTTCTGTTATGACATCTACGGATATGCAGAAGAGACTAAACAAAAGCTAATACAAAAACTGAGAAACTGGAAGTTCTTGTTTATGGATATGGACAGCAAGATACAAGCAGTGGAAATGTTTTTAGTCCCTTTAGTTTTATATAGAGATCAGGCATATTTTTACCAACTAAAGGAGAAGTTGTGGACAATAATTAATCATAGGATCATAGGAGGTTACCAGGTTAATGGATCAGGGGCCCTTACAAACCTAGCCATGAGTTTATCCCCAAAAAAGAATCCTCGGTAAGCACCTGTCTCCCCTGTCAAGTGAAGGACACAGGTGGAACCCCTGGAACAAATTTGTCATTTCCCATCCACTCATCAAGGTTGCGCTTGAAGAGGGTCAGTGAGGTACTCTGTTTGACATGTATGGGAAGTCTATTCCGGAGACATGGCAGCCACTGGGAGACAGACCTGTCTCTCCAGCAGGTTTTGTTGATGTTGCATATTAGATTTAGGCCTTTTGAGTGGGTGATGCATGAGGAGCTAGACTTACAAATATGAAGCATTCCTAGTAGGGTAGGGTTGGATATTGCCTTGTAGGTAAGACACAGATCACCTGTAAGCAATCTATATGATCCCAAGTAGAGTGATAGTTATTTGAGCCTGTCTGCATAGGACAGGTATTGGAGGCCATAGATTCTCTTTGTGAGGTATTTCTGTGGCTTTTCCAGTTGGTGCAGGTGTTTGGAAAGGTACATAGCAAATGGGGCATTATGCTCAATTATTGGCCTAATGAGGGAGGAGTACAGAGCGGTAATAACCTCCTTTTTTCTGGATGCAATCCCTTTACTTATGAAATGAACCAAGTAAAAGGCTTTTCTGACCACTGCTGCTACATGATGATCGAATGTGAGATTGTTGTCAACCTGAGTACCCAAGTCTGTCACCACAGGTTGTGTACTTAGGGGGTTGCCACTGATGTGGTAATCAGTAGGGGCTGTGTTTTTTGCCAAATGGTATGATAATACATTTTTTTGCATTTAACATAAGGCCATGACTTTGGGACCAGTCATTTGTTGCTGTGAGACCATCTTGCAGTATGTTAACATCATTTGGGGAGTCATTGACAGCACCCAACTTACAGTCATCTGCAGCCTTGGTCAGTCACAGGCTTTTGTCTTTGCCTGGACCTCTGAGAAGTAGAAGCCAAACAGAAGGGGTCCCAGGACAGATTCCTGGGGAGCACCACTAGTGACAGGTCTGCTGCTGGAGATGAAGGTGGCTATTCTGACCTTGTGGGTCCTATCGGTGAGCCACTTAGCCACCCAGCTAATGAGATAAGGATTTATGCCAAGTTGTGTTAGCTTTTTGATGATGCCCGTGTGGGGGATTGTGTAAAAGGCCTTGGCCAAGTCAAGTTAAGCTGTATGTACTGACTTTCCCTCATCCCAGACCTTGGTGACAGTCTCAAGGAAGTCAACCAGGTTCAACAGGCAAGATCTACCCTTGAAGAATCTGAACTGGGTGGGGTCAAGTGGTTGGAGATTGCCTATGTCCTTGTTTATGAGATCCATAACAATACGATCCATGGCTTTACAGATCAGACTTGTCAAGCAAATGGGTGATAGTTTCCAGGGTCAGTATTAGCACCACCTTTGTGCAAGTGGATGACAATGGCAGTTCTTCACTATGCTGGAATGAAGCCTGTGTACTTATTTATATTTATTTATTTATTTGTCTTTTGTTAACCACGTTAGTCCACTGGGCCAAGGGGCCATTTTCAGTGAATACCAGAGGAGAAAATCTCCAAAAATGCAAATTAAAAAGTAAAAAATACAAGACAGACATATATGCAAGATAAAAGTGCAATATAAAATATACATGAATGAAAAATACATAGTACATGAAAAAAGTGAACACTGAATAAAACAGATTCATGATAAAAAGATAAAACAATAAGGGAGAAAAGCTCCAGAAATACATGATATAAATGCATGATATCATAGGAGATAAAATAAATGCAGTTGTAGTAACAATAACAGTTTCATTGCAAGTAAAAGCAGACAACTGTATGAAAAAATGTATGAGTACTATGATAGTACAATGGGGGAGTTACTAGAGGGATACATTTTGAGCAATTAACTCTATGAAATGGAGGCATTGCAAGTGGTGTGTAGACAAAGAAGGAGGAGAAATAGAAGAAAAAGGGAGTACCAAAAAAAAACTAGAAGGAAGTTATTATAAGGAGTATAGGAAGTGGGGAAAAGGGGGGGGGGTTGGTATAGTTAGATAAGACTGGGAAAAAGTAATGAGGAGAATTGTAAAGGTGGCCAGGGTAAGGTGAAGAAGAGTAGGGGTAAAAGATGGAAGAAAAAGGAGGACAAGAGCAGTGGTAGACAGGGCAAGTAGAAGAAGAGAGTGGGGAAAGTAACTAAGTCTTCACAGGATTATAAGTAAATCGAATATAAGGAGGGAAAAATACTTAAGAAATACGATGTAGGAGTTTAGGTGAGGTGGTGGCAGGTGCATGAAGGAGAGTGGGCCAGGTAGATTTTTAATTCTTTTTTGAAGTGGAGAGAAGATTGGATAAATCATAGGTTAGTTGGGAGTTTGCTCCAGGATTGAGATATGGAGCATTTGTAAAGTAATATGCTTATGTTTTTTTTTTAGGTTTATAGGTGTTAAGTAGAGCTTGATCAGTGCTATGGAGAGATCTTGCAGGGGTGTAAAGGGATAGGAGGGTGGACAAGGAGGGACAGTTTGTGGGTTTGTAGATGAGAGAATGTCATACCTCTCAACCCCTTACAGTAAGAAATCTGGACAAAGCCATAAATAATGGCGGATAAAGGCCCAAAAATATGGATACTTTTTAAATATTGCTCTTACAAACTTAGAAAGTAGATAGAATAACAAATTTTGCATTAGCATGAATTTTCTGAGGGGTATGAAGTCTGAAACTGAAATGTCTGTCATTAATTTCTGACTTCAACCCTCAATTATTTTCCAATGATTTGCCAGAAAACCACAATTATATGAGAAACAGACCAAAATTACGAGGCAAAAATCTGGATATTCTGTGAAAATCTGAGAGGTAAAACATGCTATTTGTAGTTGTGAAAATAGAAGTAGTTGTGGGAACTCAAGCCACTGCAGATTTTTTAAGGGAAGGCAGTGATGTGACTTGTAGGGGAGATTACAGGCAAATCTGGCTATCTGGTTGTAAGTTTGTGGTGGTTTGGTTAGAAGATTTGTTTGGATGTGTGTGAATATAGGGGAAGCATATAGTTGGCAGAGGAGGAGACAGGTTTGGGCAAGTGTGATCTTAGTGTTGTTGAAAAATAATTTTGACTCTGTAAAGTATTCTAGTTTTTGATTGGTCTTTTTGATGTACTGCAAGATGTGAAGGTCAAATTTTAGTTGGTCATCAATTGTAATTCCAAGAAGTTTAGTAGAAGAGTCTACATGAATAATGGTGTTGTCAAGAGAAGAGATATGGAAGGAGGTTCTGAGATGAGGTGTAGATTTTGGAAGAAAAAGGAGTTTGGTTTTCTTAGGGTTCAGTATAAGTTAGTTGTCAGTTACCCAGTATTCTATGATGTTAAAGGAATTCTGAGTGAGAGATTGGAGGTCAGTGGGGTTGTCTGAGAGGGTAATAAGGGTAGTGTCATCAGCTTACTGAATTAGTGAGGAAGAGGTATAGGCAGAACAAAGGCTGTTAGTGAAAATATTAAAGAGAAGGGGGCCAAAGATGGATCCTTGGGGGACACCAGTTTGGATAGGTAAGAAGGGTGAGTAGGAGGTCTGCCATCCAACAGATTATTGCCTGTTGTTGAGATAGCTGGAGAACCAGAGGGTAGTGAGGATCTAGAGGTTTAGTTCAGATGGTTTACAAAGAAGTTTAGGGTGGGAGATTGTATCTAATGTTTTTGAAAGGTTGAGGAAAACACATGATACAAGTTTATTGTTGTCCCTTGCTTCTGCTACAGTTTGAGCTATGGCTGAATAGGGTGCTTAATGGCGAAGCTATTTCTTGCTGGAAATAGTGCAGAATACAGCTTAGGATATTGTTACGTCCCATGGAAGCTGTGTTCTTTGCCTTGGACAGGGCCTTTAAAACATGATCTACACAGATGTGAGGTGTAGGACAAGTATTGGGAATGTTAAATGGGCCTTTGGGGGGAACACGGGGGTGAAGTTTGCACTGAACCTATCTGCTAACTGGTTGGCTAAGTCAAAAGGATCAGTGTAAGTGGTACCATTAAGTACGAATTCGGAACAAACCTGAGCTTTGTCATGGAGGTTCCTGATGTAACTGAAGAAGGCTTTGTGGTTGACCTTTGTTTTTGAGGCTAGTTTCAATTCATAATTCAAAATTTTCTGGGAATGGAATGCTGCAAGGTTCAAGTGGGATAAGTTGATCCTTCCAATAGAACAAGGTGGTTTAGGATTATCTGATTTGAAGGTATAATTTAGAGCTACACAGTTAAGGCTCAGTCATATACACAACACAAGCAGAAACTATAATTCAAAGTGGAAAGGAATGATGATGAAATGGGAGGGTGGGGTTCAAGAAATATGGAGACAGTAGGATTTTGGATGTAGATCCTTAAGGAGAATAACAGCATCTTTATATAATATTATATTCATAAAGCAGCAAAAAGTATTCTAAGAACTAAGCTAACATGAGAATGGAGGAAGGAGATTTTGCCAATAGGGATGACTGCTATTGGGGGTACAGAGAATATGTAAGAGGGGGCTGAAACTGACTGAAGAAAACTGGCAAAGGAATCAAGGTATTGAGAGCAAATAACTTGAGAGGGAAAGGTAATAGAATCAGAAGAGGCCAAGAAGACATTTGGACAACAGGTTAAAAACTGCCATCCATATCATGGACTGATATCTGAGTATAGACAAGAGAAAGGGATATGTTAACTGAAAGACCTGCTCTGGTAGGGTTTTACTTAAATCTAGAAAAGAAGCTCTTTTTTTCCCAGAATTTCTTTATTACCATTTTCAAAGAGATATATTTCCAAAATATACAACATTACAAAGGAAAAAAGAAAACTGCATTAATAGTAAAAACAAAAACACACAAAAAACTCCATACAAAACAATCTATCTACAATATGTACATAAGAAGTCACTCTAAGCAGCCAACTTAGTAATATTTTAGTCTGTAGTGATGAGGAAATATAGAAACCATTTATAGGGGATAGTACCAGAGGAGGGAAAGGAAAAATCTATATCGTTTACCCAGAATAGATCAATCTGAAATCAGCTATCTACCAGAAGGAGAAGAAAGGAAAAGTGTGTATATGGGTTGATATAAGATTTCTTATCAGCTCCTTTGAGTTAGCAGACACTATATACCTTTGCTTTGTATTTTTCACCTCTCGAGAATGATATCCAGCAAGTATTCCCAATACTTATTGTAATATTTATGTTTTGTGGTTATGTAGAGCAGTTTATGAGATGAGATGTATTTAATGGCTGAGTTGCTGAAACCATCCCATGAGAGACGGGGTGCAAGAGTCCAGTTCTTTGTGATATAGAATTTGATAAGAGCACAGATGGTGATGAGGATGTGCTTTAAGATTCTTGGGAAGTTGTTACAGTTGATGTGCAATATAGCCATTTCCCATGACAGGGTACTTTTTACGTAGCCCATTTTCCCCAGTCTTGCTCTTAGTGAGCACCAAAGATTGTGAACCTTACTACATTCCCACATAACATGGAGAATATCTGCTACTTGACTATGGCAATGTGGACATTTAGGTGAGTAATTGATATTAAATTTATTAAGTTTTAGTGGGGTAAAGTAACCATCATTGTTGAACATAAGTTGGGTGTAGAGCAGCTTTTTAGTGGAGTGAATTTAACCGTATTTTCAATGGCTTCCCTTTTGTTTTGTTCAGTCTAGCCACAGTGTTGCAGTGATAGCGTTGTTGCCTCACAGCAAGAGGTTCTCCTGTTTGATTCTTGGCTGGAGTGCCTTCTGTGTGGAGTCTGCATGTTTTCCCTGTGGGTGAGTGGCATTCAAAAGACATGCGTGAATGGGCATGCCTTTGCTGAAGGTTGGGCTTTGGGCTGGCAACTCAGCACCATAAAAATCTACTGCCAAGCATTAGCGGACCGGAGTTCCGCTGTGGCAACCCCTAACCAGGAAAAGCCGAAAAAACAAACATCCCTTTTGCTTTGTTCAGTAATTTGTGGAGTTTTCTTTTGCCAATACGGGGAGAAGAGAAGATGGTTCTGACATTTTATATCCATTACAAGTTTATAGACTCTAGAAATTGTTTTCTCCTTGATCACTAGGTTTTTGAGAATTAACTGAGATGTATTAATCTCTTACATAGCATAGTTATCTGGTAGGAATTTAATGTTTATAACATATCATAGTGAATTAAGAATGCTTGCATATTTCTTTAGAAGATTTAGTCCCACTGTGAATTGTGTTGTATCAAATTCTTTCCATCTGTAGATGTCCCAAACTGTAAGATCCCTTAGTAAGGGATAGTCTTTTAAGTTTATAAGTTGGTTATTTATGAGCAAATTGGGATTAAGGTGAAGGGGTTGCAGGAAGGAGAGGGTATTAAATAGTTGTACTGACTTAAAAAGCTTTTGAGTAGTTAAAACCATATGCTTAATGAGTGGGTATAAATTCATAACATAAGCAGACTTTTGATTTAAATTGAGGAAAAGGAGAGATTTGGGATTATACCCCAGTGAGTTAATTTGTTGAAACCAGATGCTGGACCATAGGGTGAACCATATATTTGTGTTAGATTCATAATTTAATATTTGAAGTAACATATATGACGTAATAACACTATAGTATAGTTTAAAGTCAGGTAACCCTAGGCCTCCTTTAATTTTTGGAAGTACATGTTTATCATATCTAATTCTAGTAGATTTATGGTGCCAAAGAAATCTAGATATAGTTTTCTCCATATCTAGGAAATATTTTGGAGGGATAGTTGAGAAGGTGGCGTTTAGTTAGAAAATAATTTTTGGTAGCAGATTCAACTTAGCTACACTACTTTTTGAAAGCAAGGACATGTGGATATGTTTCCATCTATTCAGGTCATTCTCAATAATGGTCCAGGTGAGGGTTAGGTTATTTTTAATAATTTCATTAAAATTCAGGGTATAAATTATCCCCAAATATTTCAGTTGATAGCTTAACTTAATTTCGGTCACCAGAAAGTAGTAATCCATATGTCCAAGGGGATTTAGAGGGAAAAGATGGGACTTGTTGGGGTTTAATTTATAGTTTGAGATTTTTGAGAACTTGTCGATTGCTTTAAGTATTTTAGGGAGGTCAGTTGAGAGGAGTTGCAAGCAAATATTTAAATCATCTGCGAAAGCCAAATACATACGTTTTATATTTAATATTCTTGGAATGTGGTGAAAAGCTTTTTGCAAAATAAAAAGAAGCAGGGGTTCAAGGTATAAGTTAAAGAGGTAAGGGGATAGTGGACAACCATGCCTTGTGCCACTGGAGATGGGAATTGGTTTGGTTCTAATATTATTAATCTGTATAGAAGTAGAAGCCATCTGGTAGAGAACCTTTACCTTATTTATAAATTCTTGAGGAATTTCAAATAGAGGCATTACATTAAATATAAAATTTAAGTTAACTCTAAGGCCTTTCTAGCATCTGCGGCAATGACATATTTGGGATGTTTGTCCGATTTAAGTAGCCTGATAACTGAGTCCAATAACAAAGTGCTGTCACAAGTTTGCCTATTTACCATAAAACCCAGTTGATCATGGGCTATGATAGAGGGGAGTATATTTTTCAACTGATTGGCTAAAATCTGAACTAGTATTTTAAGGTCAGTATTTATGAGGGCAATTGGCCTATAGCTAGTTGGATCTGTTGGGTCAGAATTCGGTTTGGGTATGAGGATGGTTTTAGAGTTATTTATATACATATCTGTTATACCATGCACTAGTATATAGTTGCAAACTTTTAATAGGATTTTTGAGACAGGTTCTGCAAATAGTTCATAAAAATCAGAAGTGTATCCATCAGGTCATGGAGATTTACCTGGCCTAAGATGGTTTATTGCATCATTTATTTCTTTTAGGTGTACTGCTGCTACTAGATGTTTTTGCTGATCTTGGGTAATTTGTGGGAATTTTAAGTTTTGAATAAATTCTTGAAATTTTTCATTTGTGGGCAGAAGGTGCATGTTGTACAGACTTTTATAAATGGACTCGAATACATTTAGAATGTCTTGGTCTTCATGATTTATACATCCTTCATAGTGTATCTCTTTGATCCTTGGTGGGCCATTCTTAATATGTATTAGTCTGGCTAAAAATTTTGAGGGTGTGTGCACCCATTCTGAGTATTGGTATAAGGACCTACTTTCTAAAAAAGTTAAGTTTTCTAAGTAATGCTTATGTAGCTGCTTCTGCCACTCCAATACTTTTACGTCTAAATCTCTTGAGTAATTATGTTTTAGTTCTAATTCAGCTAATGCAATCTGAGATTCTAGTTTGATTTTGTGTTAGTATACCTTTTTTAAACCAGGCAGATTTTTGTATTATAACACCTCTAATAACTGCTTTAACAGCCTCCCATTGCTTGTCGTAGAGTATTTGAGTGGTTATAAGGTCCTCATCCACTTGTGCTATTATGCTATTTATTTCCTTAGCTACTTCCTGTTTTTGAACAATTTTGGGGTTTAATGTCCATTTATTGAAATACGGGTTGGTTTGTTTGAAGTTTAAAGGATTATGAATAGGCTAATTTTTGAGTGGTCTGAGATGGATCTAGGGGAAATGGAATACCTTAACCTGTATGACTGAAAAATTGTGAGATTAGAAAGGCATCTATCCTTGACCAAGATTTATGGAAGGATGAAAAGAAGGTAAATATAGATACTGTTTTGTAATATTGGAAATTAACATAAGGATCAAATAAATCAAAAGTAGTTTGTAGTTCATCAAAGGCGATAGTTATATGGTGTGATTGCCTGGTTTCTTTGTGGGACCTACCTTTGTCAAGCTCTAATAGCGCATTCCAGTCTCCCCCAACTATGTACAAATGATTTGGGTACTCAGCTAGAAGATTAAAGACTTCATAAATAAAACAAATTGTTGGTTAGGACTGTAAATATTAACAAAAAGTAAGGGTTTATCTATGCTATGATGTTTAATAGTAAAAAGAGCCCATCTACCATTTGTTTTCATGGAGATAATTTTTCCCTGGTGGGATTTATTTATTATAATAGCTACCCCTCTAGAATTAGAGTTATACCCTGCAGCTACTATACGCTTGATTAATTTCCTTTTCCTTTCCTTGTCTGAAAGTTGCGTGATGAGATGAGTTTCTTGGAGAAAAGTTATCATTGATTTACTTTGGTATATGATATGAATGATTAGATTCCTTTTACCTTTGTCTGAGACCCCCTTAACATTCCATGAGTCTAGAGATATAATTTCAAAGAATTTAACTTGTAGTCATTATTTGATGATAGTAAAATAGAGTAAGCGATTAAAGATAGAGATAAGAACTATCAGCTATTTGTGCTAAGTAATACCTTCTGTGTAGTGACTTCTTCACTCCTACCCCCCTTGTATGTGCCTAACCACCCATCCCTCTGTACCGGTAGGTAAATATGTAGTGTAAGTACACAGAGTGTTTGAGATTGAGTTTGAATGGAGTGCTCATGGAATAGAGGGATGTCAAAAATACCTACTAAGTTCCAAACGTAAGCAACCATCTGTAACAACCCCGCAGGGCAGCTTCTCTATACCAAAAATGCTAATCAAGAAGTATGTATCTGACCATATATACACAGTATTTACATATTAGTTTATATAACAAGAGAACTTTAGGTAGCACTAAATAAAAGCAATGCACTAAAAGGCATAGTATCAACATTGGATCTTAGGCTAATTTCCATAACAGCAATAAAAAGTTTCAGCATGATATCTGATTTATGGGCTAATTACGTAAGAAATATGAATCTTTAGTGGCAAAAAGGTAATTAGTTATTAGTAACACATTAAAGTCCTTAGATTCAGAACTGTGTTTACCTCCAATCAAGAAACAAAAAGGAAGAAGGCTATATTGAGTACTAACGTTAAAGCTGTCTCTAGCCATTTGAGTTCAGCTTCTAGTACATACTTTAACTATATGTATGCTGCCAACACCTGTCATCCTTTCAAAAATTTCCTCCTTATTATCGGAGGCTATTAGTCAGGACTGTAAAAATTATCTAGAAAGAGAAAGCAGCTACTATTTACAAAATGATTCTACGTACTTCATCTTAAAAGAAAGAAAATACATAATTCAGTCAGATAACAAACACTTTGAAGTATTTGACATAATGTTAAGTCCATGTTGGGACAAGAATACCATCTTTAAATAACTGCTTTAAAACATCAGGAATATATGCAGCTGCTTCCAATGATCATACTACTACTACTACTACTTCTACTAATAATAATGACAGTATTTAACTCTTCTTTTTAACACACGCCCCATTGCAAAATTACACGTAGTATATGGAGTGTGAAGAATTTTGTTAGTATCCCAGGTGAGAAATCTGCTAGTGTGCTGTGAAAAAAAAAACAGTTTGAAGTGACAAAATTAACAGCATAGTTTGAAATGAAGTCAGCAAAAAACATTTGATTTTACTGCAGTAGCTTCACAGTCTGTAATCTGAAAAGGATCACTTGATAGTCAATCAGCCTATAATCAGCTTGTATTAGCTGTTTGTGTCCAGGTTCTGACATTTGCAAGCCCTCTGAGGTAGTTTCATCTTGAGAGAAGGCACTTTCTTCTTGCAAAGTGCTGTTTTAATATGATCCTGTATTCACGATGCATTTCGGCCATTTTAGTCTGTTCCCAGTAATGCACTGGGGCTCTGAAGTCGTTTTTGATGAGGTAAGGAGTTGAGAGGAAAAAGGTTAGAGCAGGCACTTGTAGCTGAGTACAAGTGGGTAATGGAATGTCGCAACGCTAATGGAGCTTGCGGCCTGGTTGAAAAATGAAAGAAAAAACAGATTATGCTTTTTACCTCAAAAAAGCGCCAAGGCAAGCAGGAATAAATCTGAAGTTGAAGAGGATGTCAGTCAGATATTCCAGTAAAGGTGAATTAGATTTCTTCAAGCTGGATTAATTTTAAAGAGACGAAGGAAGGTGGATTTTGCCTCTTCAGATGTATCATTGGATATTTTCTCACTTTTATGGTAAAAAGTTAATGTGGCAGGATATTTCATCTGAAAGAGTATGTTGTTTTCTATCAGGTAAGCACAGTATTTGCTAAGGTTTTGGCGGTTTTGTTTGACTTCAAGAGGAAGATCTTGGTTTAAAGTGATTTTTTTGTCCTCTTCATGTGAGAGACTTTTTGGTTTTGTAAGCTGAGAGTATTACTTGTACATGTGCTGAGTTTAGAATCCTGACATAGATCTGTCTCGGATAATCTGCAGTTTGTGAACGTCTTACAGATCTGTGGGATCTTTCAATTGTTTAGCATCCAGAAGGTCTTTATCGTTTAGTAGTGTGCTTAGTATTTCTTTAATTATTGTGTTAAGTTGAGTGTTTTCAACATTCTCTGGAATTCCTCTGATAATAAGGTTATTGCACCTGTTTCTAGCCTCAAATCCAGTACCTTTTGTTGTACTTCTTTAATGCTCTTTTCATTAGTCTGCAGACTCTTTTTCAGGTCAGTTATTTTCAGTTCATTGTCCATGATTTTTGCCTCATTCTAGTCTAGCATAATTTGATCCATGTTAGAGCCAAAGTAGACAGTTTGTGTGAGAATCCTTGTATGTCTGTTTGCAGTGGTTGTAAGGCATTTTTAAGATCTTCTAGCATTGTTTGTTCTTGTTTTGATCAGAGGGCTAATTTAGTTGAATCCATCTGAGATTTATTTGTTTTTTGCCTTTTGGATGAGGTATGTTTTTATGGAGTAGTTATATTTGACAGTTTAGTCTTAGATGTCACAGTTTCCATGTGCTCTGATTGATTTTCCATCTGAAGCCTTGAGTTTAAATGTATTTCGAATGAAGATAAAACAAGAAAGGGAAAATATAGGAAGATGATCTGTATGCACTAGACTTTATATTGAGGCAAAACATCTGTTGCCTTTTCCTGTTCATTTTCCCTAGGCCTGCATGCCTGGAAGAATCTACACCATGCATTTCAGGGTTCTGATTATAGTAAGTAGTATTTTTCCTGTAGAAGAGTTTTTTATGATGAAAATAAAGCTGAAATAAGTATGTACACTTCTTGTTGCCTTAATCTTTGTTGCAAATTGGATATTTTGCTTAGGATGTGCAGGCAGGAGGTCAGATATTAATGAAAGTTAAGGGAGCTGCACAGCTAGTGTGCTCACAGGCTGTCCACCATTTTGGAATTGAAGCAGCTCTTAAAAAAGGATTAGTATGGCATATCAAATATTGCACAATAACTATAGGGATCATTCAGAGGAGGTTAGTAAAGTCTGAGAAGAGAGACTGCATAAGCAATTCACAAGGAAACAATGGGATATTTATGGCTTCCAAGTGTACAACAAAGTCTAGAAGATTTAGGTTTTCTGCTTGGAAGTGTTTACATAGCTATTTTTTACCCCAATCAGACTCCAGTGAAATTTTCCTGAGGTAGATAGCAAATACTGGAGGTGTATTTTGAAGAAATAGGTAACTGGGAACATGGAAGTGAATGACTTGGCAGAGCTTCTAGGAGTTCAATGACTTGGCAGACTTTAAAAAGAGAACTGCAGAGAAGAAGATGCCAGTCTGGTAGCAGCAGAAATCCATAGCTCTACTTAGATTTTAATATCTTGACAGGAAATATACTTTAATTTTTAGAAAAATCTAACTAAAAGTATATTAAACGTTAGATTAACATAGACTCTTTATTATTTTCTAAATATTAATACATAGTCAAGAGAATTTTCTAATTATTCCTGTCAAGAAGTTTTCTACTGGAGATCTCAAGATGAACAACTCGAAGAATCCTCACCAGGAGAGTGAAGTGAAGAAAGAACTACATCTTATAATAACAAACATCCAAGAACTATCACTAAAAATGGACAAATTCGAAAACAAAAGGGATATTATCAAACAAGAATGCAATAAACAACTGGAACTTCTAAATGGAATAGTAAAAAAAAAAAAGACAATCTGAGCAGATTCTGGCCTTAGAGGAAACAGTAACTAACCTAGATACTAGAGTGACAGAAAATTAATATCACAGTGAATTTCTTCTGATACAAAACACCAGACTGATTGAGAAACTGGAAGACCTTGAAAGTAGATCAAGGAGGAATAACATAAGCATATATAGAATTCCTGAGAAATGAGGGTGCTAACATGATTCAATTCCTCAGTAAGTGATTTTCATCAACACTAAACATGCCTGAATCCCTTTGTTTTGAAATTGAGAGGGTTCATTGTTCCATTGAAAATCCAGCTTAATCTCTGAGTTCATCTAACAGCAGGTCTGTAATAGTTAGATTTCTTTCCTTGCATGACAAGGACTTAGTGCTGAAATCAGCTTGGACTAATTCCCCTATCAAAATCGGTGAAAAAGTTATTCATTTGACAATGACTGCACCCCTACAGTCATATCCAGAATAAAGGAGTGTGTTCCTCTAATTAAGTTCTTGAAAAAGCCAATATTAAAGCTCAAATTCTTTTTCCTGCAAAAATAAAAATCACCTTGCCAGAAGGAGTGAAGATATTTGATTCCCTACAAGAAGCAGTAGAATTTATCCAAAAGAAGAAAATACTGTCAGACATAGAAGAAATGGAATGGTCATTCCAGAATTTGAGGAGACAGGCAACAAAAACTAGACAGTCTGTGAAGGAAGGAAGGAGCAAACAAAACTAAGAAACTAAAGGACAAATGAATAAATTCCTTCTCATTTTAAATGCTTTGTTTTATGAATCATAATATATTTGATTCTGGAAAGTCTCTATGCTGTAAGGTAATGTGAATCATTTGTATAATTAACTTTCTCTTTTCCTTTCTATATCTACTTCTTCTAATTACATACAGTACTAAATATTTAAATAACTTTCTCTCTCTCTCTCTCTCTTCTTTCTTCCTATTCTTTTTTTGTTACCTATGTTCCTTTTCTCTCTTTTCCCATTATAAGTACTTTACATACTTTTCCCTTTTAAATAACTACAAATGATGTATGTCTTCTAATTCTTCAGTAATAGTATAACTTGACTTAATACCAAAGTGCATTTTTTTTAGTGGATCAGTGGTGGGATAACAATGTGTTTCTGATTAGTGTTTCTAACTAGATGTTTTAGACTCTTTGTTTAGATACATTTAGACATTAATACAATACATTAATGGTGTTTTATACATAGCTAAATATAATATATATATATGAAAGGGTTAATTTTTCATGATGATGATGCTTTTTGAAGAAACTGGTGGTCTGTGTGATTGCTCTCATTGTGGAGATTCATGAAATGCACTGACAAGGCAGCTTGAGTGTTTTTTTTTTATTTCTGTAAACTCTAAAAGCTTCAAGATCCAAATTTCCCACCAAAAATGCTTTCTTCACTAGAGACAACTTCTCTTGTGCATGAGGCTATTTAGATACTTTTTAACATGTTTATGAAGCTGCAGCTTGAGGAAACAACAGTGATGACATCATTTGACCTTTTGAACTTGTTAAATGGTTATTTTTTCATGAAATTCTGTTATCCTTCACTAGATACTTTAAATGGTAAATAATTAGTTCTGATAAAAGTGTTTAACTCCTTTGAAAATGCCTATGTTCTCTTATAGATGCATACATTCTGCAGATTCAATGATGCTATTAGTAACTAAATAACATCAAGTGAACTAGGAGCTGCATTAGAAAACTCATTATGCATATTAGCATCAGACTTATGTTATATAACTAAACCTTTAGTAACTAAACAGAGGGTTTGAGGTGCTCTTTTTCTCTCTCTCTCTCTCTCTCTCCCCCCCTTCCTGATGAAAGACATCAACATAGATTATTGTTAATACATATGAGTAATATGCGTATAATTGCAAACTATAATAGTTATGTTGCAATAAGTGTTTTATATATATATATATATATATATATATATATATATATATATATATATATATATATATATATTCAACAAATCCTTACATGAAAAATGTTAGATAGATGACTGACAAAATGGTTAAATTATCTGATGTTTCTTGAAAAGTCTTGGAAATAATGACAATCTTCTTATCCTTCAGCTTCTAATGTTTATACATACTTTGATCTGATGTGTATTTTTGACATATCTAAGTATTAGAGGTGCTGTTATCATATGCAACATATTTATATAGCTTCAGATATATTGGACACTCATTCTAATGTATATTTCATGGATTCAGATTTCTTTAGTTGCTTTCATAATGCTTTTCTTTTTTGTTTTTATACTATATTCTAAGCAGAGATGGATAATTTGTGTCTTTTGGTATTGGAGAGGTGGTGGATGGATGGTTTAGTTAAGTTTTTAACTAAACCAGAAACTTTATGTTTCGTGTATGTGTTTATAAATAGTTTGGGTTTTTTGAAAGTAGTGCTTAATACACATTACGCATCCATGATAAATAAGTTTTCAGTAGATTTCAAGTCAACACGGAAGAAAGGTCTTTCAGTTAGTAATAACATACACATTATAGTCAATGGTTTATAAATGTTTATCATTAAATATTAATGGTTTGAACAATAATGTCAAAAGAGATGGTTTGCTTAAATATATCAAAATGCATAAAGCCCAGATAATCTTTTTACAGGAAACCCATCTATTAAAAAAAGATCTACAAAAATACTCATTCAATGGCTATACCATTCTGTCTAATTCATATTTTAAAACTAAGAGAAGAGGCACTCTTATTCTATGGAAAAATACTTATACTATACCAAGAATTATAGATACAATTTCAGATAAAGATGGGATGCTAAGCATGGTTATTTTGGAAATCAATAGGAAGTATGGGTCTATATTAGAACACAGAACATTTGAAATGTCAATTGTTCTAATATCAACCCATTTTCAGCAAACGCTGAAAATATCGAAGAAACAGGACACCAATTTCTTTCCTAGGGAAAGAGTTTGGTTGTCCGTTTCTGTTGCTTTGGTATTTTCAGCGCTCTGGTGGAAAGTTACGGGTCAGGTTCAGGTAAGTGTGCGATTGTGTGGACGTGTGGGTAAGGGCGGGTTAGGTGAGTTAGGGTTAGGGCACAGGTGAGGTGACTGTGCGATAATGACGGACCTTAAGGTTAGGATTTGGGTTAAGGTAAGTGGATAGTTAGTGGTGTATGTATAGTTTAGTGTACGGTTAGGTGTAAGAGCTTAGGTGTATGTGTGTGGATTGCTGTTTGTTTGGTGTGCTTGTGTTGTGTGTATGTGTTTTGGAACAGCAAATTTTTTCCTAGGAAAAAATTTGCTGTTCCGAATGTTTGATGTTTTGTATTTTCGATTGCTAGGGTTCGATATTAGAACACTCAACATTTTGAATGTTTGGTGTTCTAATATTGACTCGAAAGTATTATACTTTGCTTAATACATAATGGATACCTGGACTGAGTACTAAATATGTTCACAAATATCTGGAGCTGATTACTTTAAATGCAAAAACGGAAATTATAGCAACAGGTGATTTTCACTGCCTATTATCAGGCAATGATACTTCTAAAAATGGTAAAATAAAGCTAACATCTCAAGCCAAGAAGTTAAATGACTTTACAAACCAGATGAACCTTAAAGATATACATGATCTAAGAGAACATTATTCCTTATTCTATACTCAATATTCATATCAGTTTGGTACACAAACAAACATTGATAAGATCTTTGTATCAAATAATATATACACTAAAATAAGTGACATATCTATAATGATTTGTCCACTTTCAGACCATAATGCTATAAACTTTACATTAACTACACATACAGATGATTTAACATTTCTACAGAGAATTCCTGCTTACATAACTAAGTTAAATGACTTTAGGGAATGGATAATGAAAGAAATAGACATGTTTATGGAAACAAATGATAATGGTGAAGTGACTGATACTATACTATGGGACACCTTTAAAGTTTATATATATGGCAGAATAAAATCTTGGTACCCTAAAAAAAGGAGAGAGTGGGACAAATAACTTTTAGACTTGAAAAAAAAATAGACAAGATAAAAATGGATGCAAAACCAAATAAAGTACTACATAATGAAATTACTAGGTTAAATCAAAAATACTTAGAATTTCTGAATCATAAGGTAGCCATAAACCTGGAAAATTTGAAATTACAGTCTTGTGCTGTAAATCCAAAATATCTACATAAAATAGTGATAAGATCCAAGAAAAAAAATTCAAAATCTTAATAATGAGATTAAATATAAAAGTGATGGTTCAGTTAAGAGTACATCTAACTTAATGGGCATGTTAGAAGTGTTCAAAAACTACTATAAAGATATAAATAATAACAAACCACATTTGGAGACAGATACTGTAATAAATACTTTTTTTCAAGAAAATATAACTACTAAGGTGTCAATGCAACAAAATAACATAAATAAACAACACTAACAGAAGTGAAAGACCAAATAAAAAATTTAAAAGATAATAAAGCTCCAGGACTGGATGGACTAATTCCTGAACAATATAAGATTTTTTCCTGAATATATAATAAAAAAATGATCAGTGCCTTTACTATGGTTAATCAAAAATGTATAACACCCCATCATGGAAATACTTAATTATCTCCCCATATTAAAACAAGGTAAGGACCCCAAATCTTGTGATTCATATATGCCAGTTTCGTTACTAAACACTGATTATAAAATTTTCATGACAATATTAGCTAATAGGATAATGAAAATATTACCTAATCTAATACATAATGATCAGACAGGATTTATTCTTCATAGAAAGTACAAAATAACATTATTAAATTGCTATCATTAATAGACATAGCATGCAAAAACAAAAATCAATTAACTATTATCAGCCTAGACATAGAAAAGGCTTTTGATTCTATTAATTGGTCTTATCTACAAAGAATTCTGATTGGCTTTGAATTCTCTTCAGATTTTGTCAACTAATTAAAGAAAATTTATAGTGGGGCACAAGCTTATGTGAAAATCGGATCATGTCTATCCTCACCACTAGAAATCCTCAAGGGAACTAGACAAGGTTGTCCTTTGTCACCCTTTATTGTTTGCTCTTTCAATGGAACCTTTAGCTACATATATCAGAAACAAGCAAAGTATAAAAGGCTTTCAAATTAATAAGGATTGTTGTCCTAATATACAATTATTTGCTGATGATATGTTGTTAACGTTGGGTGATATTGATGGTTCTTTGCATGATGTTAAAAATATCTTAATCAAGTTTGAAAGAATTTCAGGGCTTAAATTTAATCATAATAAATCCAAAACATTACTAGTTAACAAAAAGATCAACAAAAATCTAAAAGAGAATAGCCTGTTTAATTGGGAGAATGATGTATGAGAATATTTGGGTGTCAGTATAAAGAGTACATGGAAAGAGTCTGTCAAATCAAACTACATTCATTTAATAACCACGATTAGTGAACTAATCAAAAGATGAAATAAAATGTTCTTCACAATGGAGGATAGGATCTCTTTAATTAAAATGATAATTTTACCTAAAATTTTGTTTTATATACAGTCATTGATACTACCCCCAAAAAAACGTATTTAAAAAATTAGATTCCATGCTACTTAAATTGTTATGGTTCCCCTTAAAACCTAGGATGGCATATAAATGGCACATTACAGCTTTTAACAGTAATGGGATAGCATTCCCTAGCTAAGATCTTTATTCCAAATCAGTTATAATTAATTTAATATTACATTGGATCATACCTACCTATAAATCTGGCTGGAAAACAATACATGAGATTAATATAACTGATGTCAGAAATATAAAAAATAAATTTAAGGAACAATATGGAATAAGTAGAGTTCATTGGCTTTTACATGAATTTTGTTTATTTAATAAGAAGTTTGATCATTTTTCTTATGGCATTAATCAAATATTTAATAACTTTAAAAAATATAATTGATTGTAATTACAACATTAAACAATTTCTATTTCTTATATTCCTTATAGCATACTCCCCCGATTGCCTAGATTCTTTCAACATCAATGCGATGCAAAAATTAAAGGAAAATAATTTGATATTCTGGCATCAATTTATTGAAAATAAGAGTATTAAACCACTAAACTCTCTGTTATGTAGTTTTGATAATAGTCAAGATGGTTGGTTGTTTATACACTCATTACAGCAGTTTATAGAAAACAAAATGAGAGTATCAATCAACCTAGAGATGGAATTTATACCTAGTTTGATTCAACTTTTTATTAGGTGTCTTGAAAAGAGAGATAATCAAAAATTAAGTATTTCACCTATCTATAAGATACTAAGAGAAGACACTCTAAAGTTTGACTCATATTTTTGGAAATACTATGTAAAGATTAATGGAGAACAAATATCTGATGAATTCAAAAAATTGTTATTGAATTCTACATATGGTACCTCTTCTTCATTATATTGGAGATAGTATACATGGAAATTTATGAATAGGAGTTTCTATACTCCACATAAAATACATCTTATACTCAAAAACAGTGAAAGTAAATGTTGGAAATATGATGAATTACTAGAGGCCAGCTGGGTTCACATGTTCATTGAATGTAGAAATATTGTTCAATACTGGAAATACTTCAGATATTTTATAAATGCTTTATGGTCTGATAACTGTCATATTTATAACTTACTAATCCTATTCAGTGTTCATATACCTAATGTAATACCTAAATCTCAGATTCAGTTACTCTGGTCAGTTCTTGCAATTGCCAGAACAGTTATTACTTTAAACTGGAAAAGTAAAAAAGATTTGATGTTTAAAGATTTTATTAATTTAGCAAAAGTTGTTTGTAAAAAAGAACTGCAAACCATTTGTTATACAACTCATAACATTACTCATAAAAAATAGCATGGCAAAAATTGGAAAGCCTTTTGAACAAATAATGATAACTTCTCATGGATAAAATTATTGTTTATCATGGATGAATGTAAATATTGTAAATAGTTTTGTTATTGTTTTATTGTATTTGTTATATGTACATTTGCATATGTTTATAATGAAAACAAAATAAAATGTTTTTTAAAAAAAATCCCTACAGAGTACTTTGTCAGAAACATTGGGGGAGCAATTTGTCATAACAAAGGAAATGATTCTTCTGAACTGTGACATAAGATCTGAATTACCTAGATATAATAAGGCCTTGTTCATAGGTTCATAGTTTATAATGAAAACAAAATAAAAATGTTTTTTAAAAAAAAATTCCCTACAGAGTACTTTGTCAGAAACATTGGGGGAGCAATTTGTCATAACAAAGGAAATGATTCTTCTGAACTGTGGCATAAGATCTGAATTACCTAGACATAATAAGGCCTTGTTCATAGGTTCATAGGTACTAGACTATCAGTCTAAGGGCCAAAGCAAGCCTAGCCAACAGTGTATTGGATTTTGCCACCCATGTATTGTTAAATTCCTGCCCCTCTATCGAGTAGTGCCCCAGACATAATCCCAGGGGTGAATTTCCTATCACCCATCCACTTATTAAGGTTTTTCTTGAATAGTGCTAATGACGAGCTCTGCTTGATGTGGATGGGAATCTGGTTCCAGAGCATGAGAAGTCTCTGGGACATGAATCTATCCCTCCAGCATGTCCTATTTATTGCTGTGATGAGGTTTAGGTCCCTATAGTGTGTAGCTCAGGGAGATTGTGATTTATTCAAGTGGAGTATTTCCGATAATTCGGGGTTTGACATAGCTTTGTATGTCAGGCAGAGGTCTCCTCAGAGTAGGTGGTGTGCGACCGAGTAGAGTTTGAGTTTCTTGAGCCGGTCAGCATAGGGCACTTGTTTGAGGCCAGCAATCTTCTTGGTGAGGTACTTCTGGGGCCTCTCAAGTTGTTGTAGGTGTCTTGTGAGGTACATCCCAAACAGGGCATTGTATTCAATGAGGGTTCTGATAAGTGATGAGTAGAGGGGGAATGATGACTTCCTTATTTCTACATGTGAACCTTTTTGTGATTAAGTGGGCCACGAGAACAATTTTCTGACCACTGTGGCAATGTGGTTATCAAAGGAGAGGTTGCTAACCACTTGGGTCCCAAGGTCCCTTATCACACTTTCTGTGTTAAGTAAACTTCCCCTATTTGGTAATTCATGGGTACCGTGTTTTTGCCAAAGGGGATAACAATGCACTTTTTGGCATTTAGTTTGAGGCCATGATTTTGACACCAGGTGTCAGTCTCAGTGATGCCCTTTTGCAGGATGTCTACATCAGCAGGGGAATCAATAATGGCACCCAGTTTGCAGTCATTTGTGAACTTGGTTAGCCATAGACCCTTGGTGCACTTCAGAAAAGTATATACCGAACAGGAGGGGGTCACAGGACTGAACCTTGGGTACTCCACTTGTCACTGGTTTGGAGTCCGATCAGGAGTCAGCAATTCTTACCATGTGGGTTCTGTCCATGAGCCAGTCTGCCACCCATCTCATGACATAAGGATTTATGTTAAGTTTGGTGAGTTTATCAATGATTCCTGAATGAGGGATAGTGTCAAAGGCTTTAGCGAGGTCCAGGTAGGCTGTGTGGACTACCTTGCCCTTGTCTATGGCCTTTGTAACTGTTGCAAATAAGTCTACCAGGTTTAGGAAACATGACCTATCTTTTACAATTCCAAATTGGGTAGCATCCAGAGTTTGGAGGTTACCTATATCTTTGTTTATGAGTTCCATGATGATACGCTCCATGGCCTTGCAGACCAGGCTTGTCAGGCTAATAGGTCTATAGTTCTCAGGGTCTGTGGTGGTTCCTCCTTTATGGAGCGGGATAACTGTTACTGTGCACCATTCTGTGGGCACATAGCCTGTGGTGAGGCTGTGGTTGAACATGGGTTTTAGGTGGGGGGGGGGGCTAGTTCATTTTGGAGTTCCTGTAAGACGCAGCCTGGGATGTTGTCTGGTCCCATGGATGCTGTGTTTTTGGCTTTAGAAAGTGCCATTTTTACCTGTGTGTTTGTGATTGCCGGGGATCTACAACCATCTGGTATAGTTATGGGCCCTTTGGGGGGAGAGTGAGGAGTAAAGTTTGCACTTAACCTATCTGCTAATATGTTGGCAATATCAGTTGGCTCTGTATATTTTGTGCCCTTCTCTTGCAGCTCAGTGCAGACTGGGGTGTTGCCATGCATATTCTTGACATAGCTAAAGAATGCCTTGTGGTTGTCTTTGGAATCAGTAGCAATTTTTCTTTCAAAATTGGCTTTGGAGTTAAGTTTAATTCTGGTGCCTGCCAAAAAAACAGTTACTAAAAAATGGAAATCAAAGCCTAAACCAATTGTATTCAAAGTACTGAATATTGTAATGGAGATACAAGAACTGGAAGTGAGAGCTTTAGAAAATGGTAGGAGCATGTAATGTAGAAGAAAATAGACATTGTGGGAAAATACATCCAGAATAATATTTTGGAGGAGTTGTGAGGTTTAAGGGAAAGCATGAATTTAACATTTTATGTAATGTTGGCTTGATGATAGCTGTGCAAAAGTACAAATGTGATGTATAATGCTTGTAAATGGGAGCATGTTGATATGGTTTGTTTTCTTTTATATCAATATATGTTCGCCTATGTCTTAAGTGATAATTCAATAAAGATGTTATAAAAATATTAATCAAGTTTTTTTTATTAAAGTGCAATAGTTTAAGAATCAAGATCATCTACACAGAAACCCATGTTGTAATAGATCAACCATTTGCTGGTATGTTATGCATATTTGCTATGTACTTTTAGAGATTTATATATATTTTCTCATCTGACTGTTACAATTTTAATACATATATTCACATTCTATGCTACAAATATACAGACATAATTTTAATATGATATAACTATTATCACATATTAAATCACACAAAAATGTCTTTATTTTATCAACAGGTATATTTATTTTGTACTGCAAATGCTGCACTTGCTTATGTGCTCTTATACTTTAAGTCTCTTCCTGCTGTTTTACATATTTTTTAAATGGCTGCTTTCTTTTGCATAGCTGCATTTGATATGTTCTGTAGCCTTGATTTTACTTAGGTAGTGGTACTGTGGACTTTTTATGTAGACTTACTTGTATGTGCAAACACCTTACTGGTGTAGCAACATGTGGCACTTATTCACATATATCTTTCAACAACATGGCTCTTGTAAGACTTACCTTAATAGCTTCACATCATTCTACCAGTTGTGATCGGCATACACCTGGTGCAGGTATTGAAGCTGGTGTTCCAGGATGTACTTGTAAATCATAATCTTATAACCACTGCAGCATGAAAACTACCTCACACTAACTGAATGTGAAAATTATTCAGGTCTTGCAGTATTATTTTGTTCAGCAGTGACATCCATGGTATATCCAGTGAGTGTAAGGGGTAACTATAACAATTACTTATTTTTTGTCAATGAGTACCACCGAGATATTAGGGAGGTAAAAAACATCCTTTATAAGTACTGGGATCTTTTTTCGAATATGCCCAACAGTTTACATATGTTTTCCAAACCCCTTAATTTTGGATTTAGAAGAGGGCCAAATTTTAAAAACTATTTTGAAAGAGCAACAAATCATAGGAGGAATAATTCTAGAATGGGTACCTTTAGGTGTGGGATGTGTGTCCAGTGCCCTTACATTATGAATTTGACCAAATTACAGGTTTGTGGGACACAAAAACAAACTGGTGGCAACTTGTTATTATAGTTGCTACACTAAAGGAGTGGCCTATATGGCTTACTGTGTAGAATGTTTTTCCTATTATGTGGGGAAAACTGAAACAAAGGATATACGAGCATATGTATGACAAAAGTAAGGGAAAGGACACCAAAGCCCTTTATATACATTCCTTATATTGTCTCAAGGCAAGTTTTAGGTTTTAGATACTAGAACAAGTGGAAATTCCCGAAAGGGGTGGGCATTGGGAAACCTTACTCGAGTACAATGAACTTATGTGGCAATTAACTGAATGAAAACACCACACGAATGCAACGATAAACCACCGCAAATGCAATGTTCAAGCAGAAATCCAGGAACGAATCACCATAAAATCAGCCAGCAAAATTTATTCACAAGGCAATCACAAATAAAATAAATGGTTAGCACTTTCGTATAAATGAATGTTATACTTCATCAGACATTCTTTTACAATTCTCCACACCTTAAAAACACTCTCAATCATGATGTCATTTTCTGTCATAAGTTAATTAACAAAATATATGCAATCTTAAAATGGACATTTAAAAAGACAAATTTAAAAAGGCAATGCCCTAAACATGCTAAATTATTCCATTAAATTACAATAAATACCAATCTTTATAAAAAGTATATATGTAACAATCAACCTATAAAAAACAAATATTCACATCTATCTAATGCCACTAAAGCATACTTAAAGTTACATATTGTAATACATATGATAAATATAATTAAATAAATATATATTTGATATATTAAATGTGTTAAATATGGAAGTATATAGTAAATAAATGATTAATTATAAATACAAGCTACTTAGTTCCTATATATATGCACTAATATCTAAATATTCAAGTATTTCCACTAATTTTATTTCTTTTAAGCACCTTCAACTTAAGAATTGGGGCTATAGAACTACGTTCGTTAATTCCTGGCCAACTATCTGCTTGTAGTTTTTCTTGCCATTTCAATTCTTTTAATTCTAAAACAAGCCCCATGGTTTCTTATCATCCATATCTACATGGTCTATAATAATATAAGTAAGCTGGTGTTCAGGATGACTAATAGAATGTTTGGCTAAAGCATTATATTCGTTGGGAAAATTTTCCCAACGAATATATGAGCATGAATATGCAATCAGGAAATCTAACTTAAATAATGCTTTAGTCAAACATTCTATTAGTCATCCTGGACACCAGTTTACTTATACTAGTATAGACCATGTAGATATGGATGATAAGATATCATATGATAAGATAACTTATGACAGGAAATGACAGCATGATTGAGAGTGTTTTTAAGGTGTGGAGAATTGTAAAAATAAAAATTTATACGAAAGTGCTAACCATTTATTTTCTTTGTGATTGCCTTGTGAATAAATTTTGCTGGCTGATTTTATAGTGGTTCGTTCCTGGATTTCTGCTTGAACGTTGCATTTGCGGTGGTTTATGTGGCAATTAAAGTTGGATGCTTGTTCCCCTATGGTTTAAACAAACACTATTCCATTATTCCTGCTCTTAAAAGAAGAGCCTTGAATTCTTGAATATTATAATATGTTTAATATTTTTCATGATATTTTTATGAATGTGTTATGTGTGACTTGTTCTCTTAAAAATATATATATTGTATTGTATATATTATATTTAATTTTTTTTTCACCAATTAGTAAAGGATCAATGGTGTTTTTTTCACATTTGATGTAATTAATTGGATAGACATTGATGTATTTAAGTGTCTGTATGTTGTATTCTGATGAAGCCTCCTGCTGCAGAATGAAAGCACTTAATCTTTGGTGTTATGAAATTATTTTTTACCGGACAGTCACAATTTGGCGATTATTGTCTTTCTGGTGGCTTCACCAGTCATTTCTAAGTGGCCTTTATTGGTTATAGAGTGCCTGACTGTGTTTCTTGTGGTTTTTAGTTTTATTTTACTCAGTCCTTCCACTGGTGTGTTTCATGTCATTACATATTGTGTTAAAAACCCAATATATGCCTAAGACTACTGGCAACATGGGTGATATTTGTCTTTCTCAATTGCATAGGTCCATCAACATCAGCACAACAAGAACCCATGTCATGTAAGTGTCTCCATATACAATTACTGTGATTCATAGCCATCTTTGGCTCTGCCACCTGTCATGACATTGGATTATGCTTAGATGTTGAACTATTTATGTCATTATATATTACAGATACATCATCACAATACATGGCCCATGAAGATGCAGCTACTGACAGATCAGGTATGGTTGGTAACCTTTTTATAGGGTACAGCAAATTTGAGCACAGCTGTGATGTATGTTATTCATGATGTTTGTTTCCATACATAGGAACATCTGGGCAACATGTTCATCATTTGTTGCATAAGTGTCTCCACATCCTGTTAGTTTGTAGTGTATATGTCATGTCTCTTTCTCTGCAGCCATAACTGTTCAGCATTCCCATGTATTGATGTTAATATGCCTTAACATCTTACAGGATCTACAGTACCACTGATGATACACTTCCCAAACAGGGCTGACAAACATGGCAAGACATTCCATATGTTTATTAAATGTCACTATTGATGATAACATCTGTGGACTTCCTGACTACTGTATTCTTTTTCATCTGCCTCAGACAACAGGAACATTCACAGCAGCCTTTGCTAAACTGCATGCATCAGTTTTATCTTATGTGAGTTACACCTCTGCTGGAATGCATCATGATGGCCATTATTTTCTTACTGATGATGTACTGTTTATGTTTCCCCATGACAGTTTTAGTTCAATCCTCACCTATGATGGTAGGGTTTCACTAGGATATGTCAGGTATGTTTTACTATTCTATTTATTTCCATATGTCAACTGTGTGCAATTGGTAGCTAATATGAAATCTCTCTCTCTCTCTTATATAGTATGAATAAACCTCACCCAGGCACATTGTCATGAGTTTACCCCCATTAAATTTGTAGTCATATAGTTGACTCATTTATCGTTACTAAGGTGCATCATGTATTGTTTATGCTTGTAATTAACATGTGTCATCTGTCTCTTCTTGTAGCATTTCCACTGCCTGCCTTCTTTAGTAGCCCATCCACTGATCCCTAGTTGGGATGCGATGTGAATCAATGTGATTTCACATCCCATGACACACAGACCAGATATTTGGTTTTACTGTCTAGCCCAGAATGGCACAGGAATGTGGATCATGCTGTAGCCTCAGATATTGAGGACAATTTGGCTGGACATTCTGTTGATGTGGTGATGGCAGCTGCGGGACATGATGATAATGTCCATGAGTCATTGTTTCATGCAGATTCAGGTGATAAGGGGGACACTTCCCCACAACTGAGATGTACTGCCTATCACAAGACACATGGGAATGTTGCTGTGCATAAACTTGTGTCAGAAGGTAGCCACCTACTATTACAGGCGAATGAATGTTCCCAGCAACATCATGAATGTGACCATTGTGCTTTTGCCTGTGCAACTGATCACCTAGCACATCAGCTACATGTGTTACACAAAAGTCAGGAGCACAGACACGATAAGATCTTGGCTGGATTGGCTGTGGAACAAGACAGTGTGTTATCTTTTGCAAACTCTGTTGAAAGTCTTGTTATAACAGTATTAAAGCAGTGCAGTAGTATTAATAGGGCATTCTTTGCCCTAACTGTACTAAGCATAATACCTCCAGTGGGCAGAGACTGACCCCCCCATTAGGTCCACACTTGGCTGTCGGACATTAATGTCTTTACTGGAGTGTGCATACACATCAGCTGATATGCACTCCACTGTAAACCCAGCAGACACATTCAGATGGGTACATCACAGTCATGTTACTTCCAAATATACACCTGCAAGTGTCACCACATGCAGCTCCTCCATTGAGCAACATGTGACGAGTGTTTCTCGATTTGGCAAGGGCATCCAGGAATATGATGTGAGCTGTCTTTGCAGGCGCCCTAGACTGCATTAGTGTAACACTGACAGCTGATCCAATGTGTGTCCTGTTGTGTAATTCTGACCCTGTGGCAATGATGAACAATGTGCTGACCACTGACACAGTTATGTATCTGTGGCTGGTGAGACGTCTGATGCCACAAGTTTTTATTACATATGTGGAGAGGTCATTTGTGGATATGTATTATCTGATTGACATTGACTTCTGTTAGTGATGTTATTGACAAAAGTAATGTACTATGTGATGCCATTTGTTAATGTTTGCATCTCTGTTAGTGAACAGATATAATTTTTATTTTTCTTACAGTCTGCCTTGTCTGCCATTCACATGCACCTATACTTCTGTATACATACATGTGTCATATATGGCATTTTAATATGGCCCTGCACATGCCGTTTTCAATTGCTATGTTTACTTATATTTCCCATGTGTGCCTTCCCATATCTGACTGAATCGATACACACACACACACACACACACACACACACACACACACACACACACACACACACACACACACACACACACATATTTCTCCGGTTTGATTCTTGGTTGGGAGCCTTCTGTGTGGAGTCTGCATGTCCTCCCTGCATTTGTGTGTGTTTCCACCGGGTGCTCCAGTTTCCTCCCACATTACAAAGACACACATCTGAAGTGTTTTTCCCCAGACCCCCACTGAAAATTGGTTTAGTTCCAAGTTGGACTTTCCCAGTAAACAAATGTTAAAATAAAAAATAAAAATATGTTACTGTATCAACAACATGGATGTGTGTTGCATGTATGCTGTGTGGTCAGTGTTATTGCTGCTGTGCATGTCTGCACATATATTACATGGAAATGACCCATGCTGAAGCAATACCATGTGTAGGTGAAGCAGCCTGTTATTGCACAACCAGTGTTTTTCTGTATATATATATATATATATATATATATATATATATATATATATATATATATATATATATATATATATATATGTGTGTGTGTGTGTATATATATATATATATATAACCGTAATAATAACATTCTTTCCTCTGCACTCTTTATTGACCTGTCCAAAGCCTTTGACATGGTCAACCACCCCCTTCTCATAAAAATCCTAGAATCTCTTGCTTTAGAACCTAATGCTATCCTTTGGTTTACTTCCTATCTCACTAACAGGAAACAGGCAGTACTCTGGGAAAACAAACTCTCCTCTCTCCTTCCAATTTCTCTCGGTGTCCCACAAGGCTCTATTCTTGGGCCTCTCCTTTTCTCCCTTTTTATAAACGACCTTCAAGCAGCTATTCCACAAGCTACATGCATACAATATGCTGATGACTCCACTCTTATTTGCTCAGCTAAAAACATTCCAGAACTTCAAACTATTACTCAAAATGTATTCCACACAGTAGAAGCATGGTTCCTAAAATGCTGCCTACTCTTAAATGCTAAAAAAATAAAACTCCTCCTCTTTAAACCTACTGTAGGTCCCCCACTTTAGATTTCTCTATCTCATCTATTAATGGCACCCTCATATCAGCTGACTTCACTACCAAACTGTTAGGAGTCATGATCGACAACAACCTTACCTATGATTATCACATCAATAATACCATTAAAACCGTAAACAGAAAACTGGGCTCCCTCTACAGAATTAGAACATTCCTAACCCCGGCAGCCAAAGCTACTCTTGCCTACTCTCACCTTATTTCAACTCTTCTCTATGCCTCACCAATTTACACTAATCTGAAGAAAAACAATCTCTCAAAATTGGCTAACACTTATAACAGTATTGCTAGATTTGTAACTGGCAATCAATTTAGAACTCACCACTGCCTGAACCTTCAGCAACTTCAATGGCTAGAATTAGAAAATATGCTGCTTCTCTCCCAACTTTCCTTTGTCCAAAGAGCTCTCTATCTACCTAATAACACTCCTGCACTTTCCAAACTTCTGACCCCCTACTCTAACCTGAACTCACTTCGTTCCTCCACTAAACTTCTTGTAACTTTAACTAAATCTAACAACCTTGCTGGTGACTCCCTTTTCTCTAACGCCCTTGGTAAACACTGGAATCAACTTCCTACTGAACTTACTTCTATTCCAAATCCTATTCTGTTCAAACAAAAACTCAGAACTTACCTTAAAAATCAATGGTTATGTCCCTGTTGTAACCCCGACTAGATCTCCCTATATTCCCCTCTACTCCTCCCCCTTCCTCTCCTTCTTCCTTCTTTTCTTCTACTAGCTTTAATTATCATCACTTTATAAGTGTTAGCTCTCTAGTTTTCCCTCTCCATCTTTAGATGCCTTTCTTTTTACTGAAAGTATATTTTTTACTAATCTACTCTCTCTATTTATTCTGTATATTTTCCTCTTTCTCTTCTACTCTCCCTTATATAATCTTCCTATAAAACAATGTGAAATAAGTTTAATTTTTATTTCGTGAGTGAGAATGATGAATCATATTATGTCATGTTAATAGTAATGCCTGTGATGTCTTCCTGCATATTTGCATATTCCCACCTCCTTCTCTATTAATATTTAAATGTGTTATATTATGAAACTGTGTTTATCTCTATGTGGAGCTTTTCTCCCCGGGCCTCTACTGAAAATGGAAATATATCCAGTTAGACTAGCCCGGTTAACAAATGTAAAATAAATAAAATAAAAAAAAAAAAAAATATATATATATATATATATATATATATATATATATATATATATATGCTGATGCATTCCCATACACTTCATGGACCTTGCTTTCTTGTGAGTGTGGGTAATATTCTATGATATTACTCAGGATGATGATCCTACCTGTCTAATGACTACTTGTTTTGTGGACACCTCCTGTGTCCCACATATGTGCCTGTGTGTTCCGTTTTGATGATGTACCCAAACTCCAAAGAAAACTGACAGACCACTTAATAAAACAAAAAAGATGCAAAAAACGGGAAACAAACTTTTTTTGTATGTTAGCGCTTTTGTCAAGTTTAATAACTCATCTTCTTCAGACAGTCAGAACAACCATATCAGATACACTTAAATACCAGATACAAAATCACATGACCAAGCAATGTTAAACTTTTAAAGTGACCACATTACTTTTCTGAGAAAAAAAATTTTGAATGCATATAAAGTCATAAAAAAAAAAAACATTGAAAATACCATCCACTCTCTGAAAAACATTCAGCATCTTCATTTTTAAAACATACACAACCAAAATACACAAATAATATAAAATTATAAACTATTCAATGAGTCAACCGCTTCAGTTTCAGCACGCAGACTATAGAAGACAGATCATTTAATCCTGGTTGATTATAGGCATGTGTTCTAATCTGCCAAATTAACTTGTGCTGCTCAAGTCTTAGGGTATGTGGACCTCCCCTTTCATCATACTCAACTTGATCTATCACTCTGAATAAAAACCACGATTAAATGGTCTGTTTTTCAGAGGGCAGATAGTATTTTAAATGTTTTTTTAAATGACTTTATATGCATTCAAATTTTTTTTTCATGAAAGTAATGTGGTCTCTTTAAAAATTTAATATAGCTTGGTTATGTGCCTTGTACCCTTGATCATGTGATTTTGTATTTGGTATTTAAGTGTATCTGATATGGTTGTTCTGTTTGTCTGAAGAAGTTGAGTTATTAAACTTGACGAAAGTGCTAACATATAAAAAACAGTTTGTTTCCAGTTTGTTTTTGCCTCTTTTTTGCTTTATTTGATGATATACCCTGCATACAGCCTTTCTGGATTGCTGTTTTATCTCAGTGTTGTTCGTATGTTCACAGTACTATACATTAAGATTTGGCTATGTATGATATTCACTTTGTACAGCTGATGGGTCTTTCCCATTAGTTGTAAACTGTGCTGCTGTTTGGAGCAACATATGAATATCAATGTTTACTTTGTGTACTTATGTAACTATGGCCAGTTATGTCTCAAAGGTGTGTGTCAGACACTGCCATGTTGCCTGAGCTAGGACATGGGTCTGCATACTCCATCTCCAACTCCTATTTCACTTCAAGCTTCATTTTAGTTTTCTTAAACTTTAATCACAAATTATTACTGTCACATTTATCCTTCACTTTGATGAGGTAACTTGTGTTATCAGTTTTTCATCATATTTACTTGATACCAGTTCATTTGAAACCCAGTGCATTTGTACTGCATGGGATTACTGTGTGTTGCAGTACATTTGTTTTTATTCTCTCTGGTGTTGTGTAACACTGGAGTTGGTATTTATAAAGAGGAGCATCTGAGGTAGTGGATTTTACTACCTCAGATGCTCCTCTTTATAAATACCAACTCCAGTGTTACACAACACTAGAGAGAATAAAAACAAATGTACTGCAACACAAGGGCTTGGCCCACTGATAAAGATGCTTTTATTGTGTCTTTTAATAATTTTTAGTTGCTGGCACATACTTGAGTTTGCGTTTAACTTGGTAACTGTAGTCTTACCATAGTTCAACACTTTTATGCCAAGTTTATAGAACATTTGTATATGGGCCAATACAAATTTCATGATGCAGACAAACCATTCTAAATTGCCAAAGTTAGATGAAACTTTTTGACCAAAAATTATGACCCAAAGTAATGTATCTGCATTCACTTTGGCAAACATTTGCCAACAACTTTACTACAATTCATCAATTTTATACCATATGAAATGTCATTCATAAGACTTCATCAGATGAACAAATACATTATCCTTGTATATACTTCCATTTAAAAAGTTAATGATAGAAGAAAATTATTTCAGAAAGCTACTACAAAAGTACTGTTTAAGATGGAAGTTTATAATGATACTATGCAATTCAGAATAAAGTGCTGCAAGATGACTTTCTTAGGTTCATAGGTTCATAGGTAGGTACTAGGCTATCTGCTCGAAGGCATTTATAAGCCTAGCCAGAATGTGTTGGCTTTCGCCGCCCCCTTAGATTAGTTCCCTGTGCCTCTGTCCAGCAGAGCCACTGAAGTGATCCCCAGGGTAAACTTTCTGTTTCTCATCCACTCGTCAAGGTTTCTTTTGAAGAGTGTTAGCAAGGAGCTCTGCCTAATGTAGATTGGGATCTTGTTCCACAGCATGGGAAGTCTCTGGGACAGGAATCTATCCCTCTAGCACATCCTATTTATTGTTGTGGTGAGGTTTAGATCCCAAGAGCGTGTGGTTTGAGGGTATAAGGTTTTCTTTAGGTGGAGCACGTCCATCAATTCTGGGTTGGACATGGGTTGGACATGGCCTTGTATGTCAGGCAGAGATAACCTCTGAGTAGGTGGTATGCAACTGAGTACAGCTGGAGTTTCTTCAGTTGAGCTGCATAGTGCATCTGTTTGAGGCCAGTGATCTGCTTTGTGAGGTACTTCTGTGGTCTTTCCAGCTGTTGCAGGTGTCTTGTAAGGTACATCCCAAATGGGGCATTGTACTCTATGATGGGTCTGATGAGTGATTAGCAGAGGGGCACAATGACCTCTTTTGATCTGGATATGAACCCTTTTGTAATTAGGTGGGCCACGTAGAAGGATTTTCTAACCACTTTGACAATGTGATTATCAAAGGTGAGATTAATATCTATTTGGGTCCCCAGATCCCTTATTACATCTTCCATATTTAGGGGACTACCACCTATGTGGTAGTCTGTGGGTACTTTGTTTTTTCCAAAGGGGATGACTATGCACTTTTTGGCATTTAGCTTGAGGCCATGATTTTGACATCAGGTATCCATCTCAGTGAGACCCTTTTGGAGGATGTCTGTGTCAGATGGAGAGTCAATTATAGCCCCTAGTTTGCAGTCATCTGTGACCTTGGTCAGCCATACTCCTCTTGTGCTTGCCTGTACCTCTGAGAAGTATATGCCGAACAGGAGGGGTCCTAGGACTGAGCCCTGTGGAATGCCACTTGTAACCGGTTTAGAGTTGGACCTAGCTCCCGCAACTCTCACCATGTGGGTTCTGTCCATGAGCCAGTTGGCAACCCATCTTGTGATGTAGGGGTTTATGTTCAGGCTGGTGAGCTTTTATATAATACCAGAATGGGGAATGTTGTCGAAGGCCTTAATGAGGTCTTGGTAGGCTGTGTGTACCACCTTTCCTTTGTCTATAGCCTTGGTAACTGTCTCAAAGAAGTCCACTAGGTTTAGGAGGCATGATCTGCCCTTAACAAAGCCGAACTGGGTAGGGTCCAGTGTTTGGAGGTTTCCAATGTCCCTGTTAATGAGTTCCATGATGATGCACACCATAGCCTTGCAGACCAAGCTAGTCAGGCTTATAGGGTGATAGTTCCCGGGGTCTGTTGTGGCTTCACCTTTGTGAAGTGGAATAACCATCGCTGTGCACCACTCTATGGGTATGTAGTCTGTGGAGAGGCTGAGTTTGAACAGTGTGTTTAGGTGAGGGGTTAGTTCGTCTTTGAGCTCGTGTACAATGCCGCCTGGGACATCATCCGGTCCAGTTGATGCTGTGTTTTTGGCTTTGGAGAAGGCTGTTTTAACCTGAATGTCTGTGATTTCAGGGACTCTACATTCTTCTGGTATGGTTATGAGCCCTTTTGGGGGTGAGAGGGGGGTGAAATTTACACTGAACCTGTCTGCCAGGATGTTGGCAATATTGGTCGGTTCAGTGTATTTTGTGCCATTCTGCACTAACTCTGAGCAGATCTGAGCATTGCCGCTTAGATTCTTGACATAGCTAAAGAATGCCTTGTGGTTATCTTTGGAGTCCTTGGCAATTTTTCTTTCAAAGCTCGCCTTGGATGATTTTATGAGGGATCATAGTTTCTTGCTGATACTGATCAGGGATGTCTTCCTTTCTTGGGATTTTACTCTTTTCTGTACTAATTTCCTCATTCTATTGTATAGCTTGTTTATGGCAGGAGTCCACCAGACTGGTTTCCTGTTCTTGGAGGAGTGAATCTTGGTTTTGCTTGGGGTGGCATGATCCATGCATTCTTGTAGGTGCCCGTAGAATGCATTAGTAAAGGAATTTGCAGCTTGGATAGTGTTATCCTTCAGCATGGGGACTTTGAAACTTTTCACCTCGGTCTTAAGTAATGTGAAATTTGCTTTTGGAAAGTTTTTCACTGTGGTTTTCTTGTCCGGGGGTGGGGGCGGAATGTGGATATCCAAAGTGATTTGTTTATGGTCAGATCTAATGAGTAAGGGGTTGACCTCTGGTGTGGAACACCGGTCACCCATGTTGGTGATGACCAGGTCCAATATGTTGTCACCTCTGGTGGGAGTGTTGACCAGTTGAACCAGGGCATTTGAGTTTATAAATTCTAGAAAATGTTGGGCAAGGGAGTTAGTACTCGAGTGCTTCTCCCATTTAATGTTTGGGTAATTGAAATCACCTAATATTAGGGTGTTTGGTAGGACCTTTATGTTTCCCAGTGTTTCCAGAAATGCGGAATGAGGGTCCTGGGACATGGTGGGTGGTCCTGGGACATGGTGGGTGATCTGTAGCAAGCTACAATTTGAATTGCAGTTTTGCCCATTGTTAGTTGCACGTGGATGATTTCTGAAGCACCGTGCTGTGCCACTAACCTGGAGGTGTGGGTATCCTTGATGAATATGGATATGCCCCCACCTTTTGTATTTCGATTTGGGTTCTGTGGCCGAAATGTATGGTATGAGTTGTAGCCTGGTAGTGCTGGGGTGCTCTCTGGAGCCTTAAACCAGGTTTATTTTACTGCACATATATTGATTTTCTCCATACTGAGGAGTGCCTTGAGTGTGTGCATTTTTGAGGTTTAGATTTCTGGCATTGAGTAGCATTACCCTCAGTTTTTTGTTACTTGTGCTATTTATGGCAGTGGGTTTGTCTTTTGAGCTTTGCTTAAAAAAGGCACTATGGGGGTGGCAAGAGCCTTGGCCAGTATTCGAAAGCCTAAGGGTGACAGGTGCAAGCCATCTCTAGTGAAGCAGTGTGGCTTGTCGAGCATGTCATCTGAGGTGGACAGACGTTGGATCCCCTTTGAATGACACCAGAAACTTAGCCAATTGTTGAAAATGAGAACTTTTTCTTTATACCGTGGTATCATTCTTGGTGAGGGCAGGATGCTACTCAGGGTCAGGGTCATACCGGCCTGGGCTACGTGATCAGAGAGCTCTTCCATGTCTCTTTTCATGTAGTCCAGGGAGGTATGGCTCAGGTCATTCACACCAACATGGACAATGACAGTCGTATTTGTACTTGTTGTGGAGTGACCTGAGTGCTTGTATTATGTGGTGGATCCTGGCACCCGACAGGCAGCTAACAGTAACCTTCTCCTTATTCAGCCTAGTGAGTGGGACGTCAGTGTGCCTGACTATAGAGTCACCTATTACTTGTATGTTGGGTATGTTATTTTGCCTTAAGAGCTGTGATTGCATGGCACACTGGTTTTGTGAAGTATGTGTTTCATGGATTGTACTGGGGGGTGGAGTTTGCTTGGATGTTTGCTTTGGAGGTTTCTGTTGGTTTTGCAGATTTTTATTTAGAGCCTCCGAGTATGTTTTCATGTATTTATTTGTGTTTTTTGCCAGTGCTGGTTTAATGGGTCTATGTGAGACTAGTGGTGTGATGCAAGTATTTCCCTTCTCCTCTTGACTATGTGATCCAGTCTTGGGTTGAGAGAGCTTAGCCTCCAGTTTGGCTGTATAATTGCATCTCTCACATGTATTAGTGTTTGGTGGTAGGAGGAGGGGGTTGTCTGTGTACATGAGGCAGTTGTAACATTGCCTCAAAATGCCCAGATTCACCAGTTGGACTGGAGAGTACACCTGAAACTGCCCTTTGGACATGCCTGGATAGGTACAGCAGATTGTTGGTAAGGTCGAATAGAGAGCCTTGTCCTTTTGTACAGTACAGGAGGGTCTAGTGCTAGGGTTTATATGTGCTTGCTATAAGTTTTGAGCAAGTGCCGGGCTGAGAAATGAATGGCTTGAGTGCTTAAGTTGAAAGTTTGTCTAGTTCCAAGGGAAAAATTGAAGAGGAGACTTTGTGGAGTCGGGAATAGTTTTACCCTAGCTAACCAGCACTGCCGGGCACGCAAAACTGGGCAAATACAGTATTTATAGCATGGAAATGAATGAGATAAAAAATTAGCCCAAAATGGCCAATAAACTACTAATTTCTGGGCTGAAACCACGCCTCCATGGACATATAGGCTGCTCAAAGTTTCCCTCTCTCACAGTGAACAGAGAAACTTCCTTCTATCCAAGTAAGGCATGGGCAAACACAGAGATTTGTAACACAGCCCTGAATTCAGCACTAACCTGAAAACTGGACTATACTAGCTTAGAAAGGAGGGAAACAAGTATATATATATATATATATATATATATATATATATATATATATATATATATTTTTTTTTTGTTTGTTTTTTTTTCTTTTTTTCAGAAAATCTTAACGTTTGCTCTAAAATATTATTGCCAAATATATGACTGTTGTTAATTTGGTAAGCATTTTGTCATAACTTTACTAATTCTCAATGTTTTTACAAAAGATTTGCACAACATCATCAGTGAAACCTTACTTCATCAACAGCTCTACTGTTCCTGAAAATATCCATCTCAAAAGTGAATTTTAAAAGGATACTTTGAAAGCTGCAGTGATTGTAAAAAAATTACTTTGTGACACCAAATTTCATGATACAGACCACTTAATACTGATGTATTCCAAGTTAATTGTAAATTTTGAAAACTGCTAAAGTTATGAGCTTGCATTCTATGTAGTAAATGTATCCTTGTAACACTAAGTCCAACATTTTTTACTAGATTTGCAAAAAGGCTCCTTTGGAACTTCACTTTATGAAATACATTAATGTCTACATAAAATATCAATACAAATATTATAAAAATGCAATGCTACTCTGTCAGTGCTTATTTTTACTCCAAAAGATATCTTATGAAAATAAATATACAAGAACTGCAAACATCTTTTCAGATGAAATTGCTTGAGAACACCTCATACTTTGTGACACAAACCTATTAGATGAGTGTTTTTAAAGTTTTGAACCAAACTGTATAAGACTGAATCCTTCCACTTCACAAATTCTTCTGTATTGCATGTTGTCCTGGCCACCACTCCCAACACTTGTACTCATATTCACTGATCTTTTGTCTGGGGTGACCTCAGTGTCCAAATTTATGTTCGTTATTTATCAAGATGCACCTCATCTCATGGGAAACATTCATATTTAGTGCTTATTGCCCTAAGTTATCACACCACCTGAATTTTATTCAGTGCTTTTTCTCCTCAATTAGCAGACTATCTGAATCCATCCTGAATTTCTGTTTATTGCTTTTTTGCAGTCTTTTCACTGTCACTAAATGTGCTTAAGTTCAGTCCTCATTTCCAGGGTCAAACCCCTAAACTTCACAGATTCATCTACATTGCATATCATCAAAAGCCAATTTCTCCACCTCCTGAATCAATGCTTATCGCTGAAAGAGTGCCAGAGTGTATACATGAGTACCAGTTGCTGTAGTTACAGTTTTCACGTTTCCCCTTTGTGCATTTGAGCTACTTATACTTTGATTTTCCTCCACCCCTCAAATACTTAGTTTTACTGGCCGTTCTAAGTCCACTATGCATATGGTCTTTGCTTTTGCCCTTGCTGAATGTGTTGTCACTGAAAAAAATGCCTGTGAGTTCAATTCACTTGTACAGTTATTAAATGATTAACTAGATAAAGATGAATACATGGAAATTACCTTACTAGGTTAGGCAACATTTAAGTGATTAAATACAAAGGAATGCAAGGCAAAATTATTTCTGTGAAGTGGTAATAAACATTAGGTATAACACTGCCTGTTTTAAAACAGTAGATGCATTTCAGACCCATAAACTGTCTTTTTATTATCAGAACAAACTTGCAGAAACCCGTTAAATCAAACATTAAGCCACAATATTCTGATGTTCATGGGGTTGCAGAAGAAATACAAATACTGTAGTGCTTCATATAAAACATGTAAGAAGCAGTTATTTGGGAATCACACTGTCTCACTATAATACTGTTTGTCTTACAGCTTTGCTTAAACAGTTATTTCCAAGTTCCATATGAGGTGATTGACATTTACTTGCACTATTATAAGACAGATGCAAACACAAAACATTATTTTGTCATGGCCTTGTTTTTTTTTTACATTTTGTATCTATATGTTTTGTGTCTAATATTTAATGCTACTGATTTTAATTTAACCTTTTGTTATTTGTATCCTTTTTTAATTATTTTCTGCCTTTAGCGTAGATACATACTTACCTTACTATTACTGCTAATGATAAAAGAAAAGGACAATTCCTGACAGAACAGTTCTTGGCTCATGCCTATTTCTATTACACTGGACAGATCTGAATATTATTAATTATGTGTTTCAGTAAGTGTAAAAATTGATGAAGGTGTTACTTGTTTGAATGATGACAAAATTTTGCAGTGTTGCTTAGCTAATCTAAAAAAGTGGGCTATGTCCAGTAATATGATAGTTAACAAATATAGGCCAAAACAGGTTTTCTCTGGAAGAAAAAAGTCAGTATTTGCCATATATTATAAACCGAGCTTACTGAAATGTCTGTAGTCCTTGATATTATGGCAGATAAGAACAAAGTGCTTATAGACATCTTGGCAAAGGAGTGCTTTAAGCTGGTGAGCTGCATTAAGAAGTAAATCATTTAAAAAATGGATAACATAAAATTAATTTTTTGTAGCATGATCAGACCAAACTGAAATACAATAGTATTTTCTGGGTACCTTTCGTAATGGATTATTTAAGTAAGCTTGAAGCAGTAGAAAGGACATTTACAAAAGTAAATAAAAAGGTGTATGGACAGGAGTATGAGAGACGACAATGACAGTAATTTATTTTCTGTAAAGTTCATGGCTGCATGCATATTAGAGGAGAGCTTGTACACATATATAAGGTCACAAGAGTTGAAGTTATGTTGGAATGCTTAGGACAATGTAATAGAATGAGTGTCTCATGAAAGAGCAAACAACTATCACTAGAGTGAGTGCAAAAACAGTAGCCTTTTTATATTGAATCTAGAAAGACTGAGTCACCAAAAAAAGTAAAAGAAAAACAATATATTTTGCAGAGGAGCAAACCCCAAGCATCTGCACACCCCTTGTTAATTATACATACAGACTGTGAGATCACACAACAGCAGGATAAGGGCAAATCCCCAGACCATGCTATTCCGTGATCTAGCACAGAAAGCAGCAGAAAGGCTGAAAAACAAACCTTTAAGAGCATTCACTCTTGTGAAAGTTTGCTTTCTTACACTGCAACCAAGATAATATAATATATTCATAGGTTCCCCTTCAAATGCTCGAACTGTCAGAAGTTCGAACACTTGAGATAATGTCTACATAGTTTGAAAATGAACTTTTTAAACATTGTCGGTAGTTGGAGGTGTGAGACTGCGGTACAGTGAGGGGCTGGGAATTTGTTATATCCCCACACTGTAATGTGATCTCAGAGTTGGTATATATAAGTAGCAGGGGTTCTGGGGAGGTGCTGTAAAAAATTGTTTTTCTTCTTGCAGCATCTTCTTCTTTCAGTCTTTGTAATTTGAACATTTGTGTTCAATGAATAAAAGCTTGAAACTTTTAGTCTCGAGCACTTGATATAGACTCATAAATCAGAAGTAATGCTAATATCTTTGAGTAGAATTAATAGATCTAAGCAAACTGAATTAGGGAAGATGTCATTGTTTTTTAGGCTGGTGGAATGGGCTTATAGTTTGAACATATTTTATTACAAATCTACCATACTTAGTTTGAACTTTGATCAACAAAACTCAGCTATTGCACGAAAACAGTAATACTATTCAATTATTTTTCTGACTGTCTTGTTTGTTATTATGCTAGTGATAGTTTACTGTCTCCTCTTTCCTTACTCCTGTCATGTTATCATTGATTACCAGTGCCAAACCTTAGGTTTCTTTACAAAAACAGTTTTAACTTAATGACAATACTTGAAATAAATCAAAGTACAGGGTGGGAATTTTATCAAGAAATGGTATGAGGGACCATGGGGCCTGTAAACAGTGCAGATTTATATTACAAAGTACCCATTTTTTGTAACTGGCTTCTCTAGAGTGATTTCACTTAAGGGGAGTTATGACTAGTGCCAAAAGGGTAGTGTGTTTTGCCCTTTGTGCCACCTGTCCTGCATTCTATGTAGGTAAGACCGAGGGGCCCCTTAGGAAAAGAATTTACCATCACACTTATGTTATCAATATGAAATATAGTAGAAATGCATCATACAAATATTCTATGGTCTGTACTGACTTTAGTAAATTTTCTTTTTGTGATTGGAAAAGGTTTCCTTCCTAATCGGGGGAGAGGAGGATGCGGGCTTTCCTTGGAGGAAAGGGAACTTTATTGGCAGATTATTCTTAATGCTGCAAATACCCAAGGTATTAATACTATTTTCACAGGATGTGTTTTGAAGAAGAACTCTCTTTTTTATGAAATGATTTTACTAACATTGTTGTTTATTGGTTTTTATTACAGTTAAATTATTGAAGTAAGTTGTTTTCATAGGTACATTTCCATTTAAAATTGTTCTTGTTTTTGGTACCAAAAATTGTATTTGAACAGCAGGAAGTAATGTTATTTTAACTGTGATGAAGTTCTGTGAAAGGGCTTAGTTTTTTCTATGATAAAAGAGGTTGTGGACATTTTCAGAGTGGAGTTTTGTTATTTTTATGTTTTCTTAGTTTGCTTGTCATGTTTTTTTTTATTACTTTTTGATCACCAGTACAAGTAACATTTAGCATTTATAACTGATTTTTAGCTTGTTTCTGTGTTTTATTGTTCTTTTACTTTGTTCAGACATTGTTTTAATTTATTTTACTAAGTTTAGACATTGTTTTAATTTTTGTTTATGCACTTTCATATGTGCTTAACTTTATTTGCATATATTGATGATTTTATTCTTTGTTAGCTGTATTCTTACATTATTTTTCACTTTATTCTTGAACATGCTGTTTTGTAATATATTATCAGTTACTTTTTGTGGTTTTTCAGAGGTGTTTCCCCTTCACTTATCATTCTGACAGTCTGCATGTCAAGTATACTGTTGTTATGGGTTAATTTGGCTATATGTGCATATTTTCTTACCAAGTATTTTCTTTAATTAGATGCTTTGCTTGTTCCTTAAAGTTCATTTGCCATTTTCGAGGGTTTTATTACTTTTTTTACAAAAAATGTTTATGCCACTATGCTGTTTTGGGTTATAGGACACATTATGGCATTAATACTCATTGTGTCTGTACTTACTGCAGCCTGTATACTGAATAACCACAAACATTGAAATCTGTTGATCAAATCATCATGAAACAGCACTAAAAAACAAAACTTCACTTTACTGAATGATCACACAGATTACCCAAAACAGCACGACAGAAAATATATGAAAAAAGTATTTTTGCTGGGTGTAACCTCTCTGAACCTCTCTAAGTAGAGAGGTTTTTCTTTTCATACACACCTGCAAATTATATGAACCAACTAAAACTGCAGAAGCATGAAACAAGGAGTCATTTGGTGCTATGCAATACAACTGATTCTTTTTCTGTGCACTTGCATGATCTCCAATTTGGTCACTAAAATATAAAACAGTACCATTCAGTGATCAGGACCTATGATTACAAACAGTGTTAGACAAAGAGAGCATTGAAAAAGTGTGGCCTAATCAATGGGCATTCACTGACTGAGCCCACAGTGAAGTACCCTAGTCCCAGGCTTTTATTATTAAAACATTTAAGAAGATGTTTATATTTGTTTATTCACATGTTTATTTTTTTCTCTGCCTTTGTCTAAAGACAGTTTATCTAGCTTGGAAAGATGCTTTGCAAGGTACATTGGGCAGATTCAAAAAACCCTACACAGTTCATTTACACTGTGTGCACATTGTGCTTTGTTACATGGTAGCACACTGTTTTGGATTCAGTAAGTGGCTCTACACAGTGTGTAGAGCCATGCAAACAATGTGAACACTGTGGCATGCTAATTACAGTATAAGCAGCAAAATTGTATGCTAATCAACCAATCCAAGATGGAGGAGCTATTCAACAAGCTATAAAGCAACCATGTAGACTCAATGCTGGTTTTCTATGTGAATTCCAAAACCTACTGGAATACAGCCATGGAAAGGAATCTACACAGAAACAATGTTCGGGGCTGCTGTTTCTTTAATTCATGTATATGTGCAGCAGGCTGAAGTCTATGCTGCTGCTGCTGCTAAAAGACCAAGGCCAGGATGGAAAAGAGTTTTCAGAACCCATTTAACTTATCACAACCTGCATAAGGTAGAAATTGTACAGTGCTACAGAATGGTTAGAAACGCACTACAAGAACTCTGCAACCTCTGTCATCCTCAACTCAGAGCCAGGGCAAACTGAGAAGAACCCCTTACCAGTGGAGACAAAAGTATGTGTAGCACTTAGAATTTTAGCTACAGGGACCTTTCAGAGACCAACAGGGGACATGCTGGGGGTGTCACAGGCATCAGCATCCAGGATCCTGCATCAATTCCTGAATGCTGTGCTACAACTTGCTAGTGACCTCGTACAGTTCCATGTACTCCTGAGGACAGGGCCACAAATGTGCAGGAGTTCTACCCTGTAGCACACTACTCTGAAGTACTGGGTGCTACAGATTGCACACATATAGAAATTAAGACACCACCTGGGGAACACTTACATGAGTGCATGGATCGTGCTATCCCAAACAGAACCAAGACGCTATCCTCCAAAAAAAGGAAGCCAATCTGGTGGTCCCCTGCCATAAACAAACTGTAGAACAGAAGGAAGAAATTCTTGCAAAAGAGAGTAAAATCCCATGAGTGGAGGAGCTCCCTGGTCAGCCTCAGTAAAAAGCTGCGATCCCTGATAAAATCCTCCAAAGCTAGTTACGAAAACAAAATCGCCACTGATTCTAAAGACTACCACAAAGCATTCTATAGCTATGCCAAGAATCTCAATGGCAACACTCAGATCTGCTTTGAGTTACAGCACAATGGCACTAAATATACAGACCCAACTGATATTGCCAACATCCTGGCAGATAGGTTCAGTGCTAACTTTACCCCCTCTCACCCCCTAAAGAGCCCATCTCTATACCAGAACACTGCAAAGTTTCTGTAATCACGGCTGCACAGGTAAAAACCACACTCTCCAAAGCCAAGAACACAGCATCCATGGGACCAGACAACATCCCAGGCTTCGTTCTACACGAACTACAGAACGAACTGGCACCCCACCTAAGTACCATGTTCAATCATTGCCTCACCTCAGGCTTTGTGCCTGCTGAATGGCGCACAACAACGGTTATCCCACTCCACAAGGGGGGAGCCACCACAGACCCCAGGAACTAACGCCCCATTAGCCTGATGAGCCTGGTCTGCAAGGCCATGGAACGTATCATCATGGAACTTATAAACAAAGATATTGGTAATCTCCAAACTCTGGATCCCACCCAGTTCAGGTTTGTAAAAGGCAGATCATGTCTCCTAAACCTGATAGACTTCTTTGAAGCAGTCACCAAAGCCGTAGACAAGGGTAAGGTGGTTCACACAGCCTATCTAGATCTTGCCAAGGCTTTTGACACCATCTCCCACTCTGGAATTATAGATAAACTCACTAAACTAGGTATAAACCCCTATGTCACAAGATGGGTTGCCAACTAACTCACTGACAGAACCCACACTGTGAAAGTAGCAGACTCCAAATCCGACTTCAGACCAGTGACAAGTGGAGTACCACAGGGCTCAGTCCTGGGTCCTCTCCTGTTTGGTATCTACTTCTCTGAAGTACAGGCTAACACAGAAGGTCTTTGGCTAATGAAGTTCACAGATGACTGCAAACTAGGAGCCATAATCAAAACTCCTGACAATGTGGACATCCTACAAAAGGGCCTCACTGAGACAGATGCCTGCTGTCAAAGCCATGGCCTCAAGCTCAATGCCAAAAAGTGCATTGTCATCCCCTTTGGTAAAAAACTCTGTATCCATGAACTACAACATAGGCGGTAGTATACTTAACACTGAAAGTGTGATAAGAGACCTTGGGACACAGGTGGACAGTAGTCTCTCCTTTGATAATCACATAGCCACAGTAGTCAGGAAATCCTTCTACATGGCACACCTCATCACAAAAGGTTTCTCATCCAGAAAAAAAGAGGTCATTGTTCCCATCTACTCATCACTCATTAGACCCAATTATAGAGTATAATGCCCCTTTTGGTATGTACCTTACAAGACATCTACAACAACTGGAAAGGCCGCAGAAATACCTCACAAAGAGGATTACTGGCCTCAAACAGATGCCCTACGCAGATCATCTCAAAAAACTCCAGCTTTACTCTGTCTCATATTGCCTACTTAGAGGTGATCTCTGCCTAACATACAAAGCTATGTCAAACCCAGAGCTGTTGGACATGCTCCACTTAAAGAAATCCCAATCCCTCTGAGCTACACGCTCTAGGGACCTAAACCTTGTCACCACATTAAACAGAACATGCCGGAGGGATAGATTCCTGTCCCAGAGACTTCCCATACTTTGGAATAAACTACCTATCTATATCAAACAAAGCTTCTCATTAGCACTCTTCAAGAAAAAGTTTGATGATTGGATGGGAAATAGGAAATTCACCCCGAGGATCACTTCTAAGGCTCTGCTCGACAGTTGCACAGGAAAATAATTTTCTTGGGTGGCAAAAGCCAGGGTACCTTTTTGGCTGGGCTTGTAGAGGCCCCAGGGCTGATAGCCTAGTACCTACCTATGAACCTATGAACCTATGAACAGGGAAGGCTCTACATAAATAGAAAGGGCTTTGACTCTATTAACAGCCAAGTTGTGTGTAATGCCAAGAGAGACAAAATGAGTGTTAAGTTTCATGGCTGAACCATGTAACTGTTAAGTGTGTATGTGTGTGTGTGTTTGTGTGTGTGTGTGTGTGTGTGTGTGTGTGTGTGTGTGTGTGTGTGTGTATGGGTCCTCTAGATTAAATTGGTGCGCAAGTGTCTGCATGAACACAGCCAAGCTCTGTGCTAGCTCTGCATCTTACAATGTCAGACAGGTATGAGACATGCATGGCAGAGGTTGCAGTTTGTCACTGTAGTACTCGACCATGAGAATTGGCTCTGCCAGGAGTTGCACTGGCACATCCATGCCCATGTTCAGATGCACTGCTGTTACCTGAATGTGACTAATGTCTTCTGGACAAGCTCTCCTCACGAGGATGTGCAGAACCATGACCCCATGTCTGCCATGTCTGATAGTTGACACTTAAACCACTGATGGAGCCATGGAAGTAGAGCCACTATGGGACCATGATTGGGCATGACAATGTCAGCTAACAGCAGAAGATGTGGCAGAACTACGCCCGCAAAGATGCTGTCTCTCTCCCTGCAGACATTCCATCACAGACATCACCTGTTCTGACACATCATTTATCTGATCCATTGAATCTGCAACATGGTAGAGGCTGTCATGCATGTCAGCCTGTGCCACATCTACCACTCTAAGTATTTCTTTGGAGGACCTATGGGAATATGCCTGTGCCTCCATGATGACCCTAAACATATGTCAATTGGCACCCCTAACATCCTTCCTGTGTGGCACCTTGCCCATGCTTTGGCTATGGCCAGAGTCAACAGGCATTGAAGCCATAGTAACCACACTTCCATGATCAAGTGTTTCACTCTCTGCCTGTCCAGTATCTGAGGGCTCACTGGAATGGGCTGGCATAGGCCTACTGGCTGTGTCCAATGGAACTACAGGGGATTGCTGAATGTCAACCTCAGTGTCAGATTCAACCTCTGCACCCCATGACTGTGCCTCTGTTTGGCCACAATCATCATCAGAGTCTACCGATACTCTGACATCATGTGGTAAGAGTCCCACACTTCCACTGTCACGATCACCTGTGATAATAAGCAACAAACACAGGAAATAAATTAATAGCTATACTACTATAGTCAAATGTATGCTAACAAAGTAACAGTGGTGCCACTACTACAGACAATACAGCAATACACACAATAGTCTTAACACCCACATCACACATATGGATACAATTATGTATTTCTTTGAACAGTTCATCACCACTGACAACAAAGATATTTGGATTACCAAGTGCAGTTGGATGCTATGCTTCCCATGAATGATGGTCCTGGAAGAAGTTAAGCAAAAGTTAAGGACAACATAATCATAATTATCAGTAAGATAGTGATTTAAAACATTTTCCACTTTATATGTCCATTGACTATATTTACAACAAGAACTTGGATGACAAGTCCATCCTAAGCCTATGTATATCAATCAGAATGTGTTGTTAACTGTAGCAATCTACAATCCCCCCCACACAAATCAATATATTGTTAAACAGAACTAACATATTGCTGTCAATATTTTACTGTACATGAGTATTTATCACTTGAGATACATAAGCCTACCAGGAAGCTCCTCCTGGGACATATTTATTGTTCCTGAAACAGTAGCACCAATATCAAGGAGATGTTGTTTTTCACTTTCCTGGGAGCTGTCTGAATCCCTGCCAGTGTGGATGGAAACTCTTCATTTGCTGTTAGAATTGGCTCTGTAGCAGGCCCCCCATTATCCATTCAATCATGGGCCACTGCAACTGCTTTCATTCGTGCAAATGAGGTCATGTCAGTGGTCCTATGGTGCACCTGATCATATGTCCTGCTGTGGCTGACTACTGCATTCATATCAGCAACTATATGTTGCCAAATTTGAATTATGTCTGTCATATCTCCACATCCACTCTCAAGCAGAAAGACACCATGCTGCCTAAAAGCTTCTACAATGACCCGATTCTCAGGGTCACTGAAGGGGGGGGGGGTTAGGGACTGAGATGCCTGGGTGCCATAGTCCTAGGTGCCCTAAAACATAACAGAAGGATAATAGACATAAGTAGCACATAATTAAAAAAGTTTTGTTTCTAGATAAAAAAGAAAAGGTAACATTTCACTATTATTCACTGAAGAAATATAAAACAGCCAAGATACTGAACTCTATATATAAAAAACAGGAATTGTGTGGTTGCAAATATTAAATTCACACACAAAGCAAGGCTGGATGCAAAATAAAGGAGAGTAACAATAGCAACATATCCTTGTTTTTGCCAAAACAGAAATGCAACTTTGCTCCTGCACCCCCAAAAGAACAGGCAAATGACACATTTTGCTAGCAAACCATCAGTGAAATGCTAAATGTCCTATCAAATGAACAGTTTCTGAAACAAATCTACAGATTTAACACAGAATAATCCATTTTAAGCTATTGCCAATCACGTACACCTGTGGAATGCCCTGGCAAACATGCCCATGCCCTCAGTACACTTCTAAGTAATGCATACAGATAAAAGTATCATTTGCTGATGTAGATGTGTGTATATTAACATATTTTCTTACTGCCATTTCAGCATATGCAGTATATAGCTGAAAAATGCAAGCATACCTTCACAAGGTCAGTGGCCTTCTGTGCAGATATATTCCAAAGTAATAGCTTCTTCTGTGTTCTCCATATAAACAAATATCATCACCTTCAGGTGCCCTAGCTAAATGGTTGCCTTTTTATGGTGTAGATTCAGGGCTGTGAGCACTGCGGAGATGCAAATCTGATATAAACTCATTAGAACTGTTGAATTCCAAATACTTGGCTCCATGTTGCAAATGTAAACATAGTGCAGGCAGTCCCAATGTGTTTGTTGTTAATGGATTACAACTGTGAATGATTACTGGTTGGGAGAAGGAAAACACAACAGTGATGAAGACTGCTCTACTTCCAGTGGGTATGTCAGGTTAGACTTACAAAGTATAGAAGTCATTTTATCAAGGTTTGAAAAGTAAATAAGCAGCACACATTTCATGGTTTCTGTTCAGTAACATCCAACATCCCCTTCATTTGTTGACAACTGTATATTATTAGCATTTAATAGGGTAATGATATAGACTGTCTTACAGATTGCATGTGTCAGATTACTGGTCGAATAAGACAAGAATGAGCAACAAACACAGAGAGATAAGACAGAGGTGAATTTTTGCAAGCAATAGTCATAAATAATTGTGTGATCACTCAGTGCATTACATCCAAAATTAATACACGTACAAATAACTGTCATATGGTTTGTTAGTACTGTGGATGATGCATGCAGTTGGTTGCATGCAGAATTATTTCAGTTCTCTGCTGCAAAGCTGGTTGTGTGGCAAATAGGGATACAACACCCTTACTGTGCTCTGAAGGTTCACTGGAGTGAGAGTTCAAATCCAGACCTATGTACAAATATTTAATGTGCAGTAATAATGCTTTTCTTAATTTCAACTACTTTTCCCTTTTTTATTTTTTTTTTGCCAGTGTTTGTATGGTGCATGGCTTAGACTGAACAAGGGAAACATAGAAACATAATGACCATCAAATTTAGCTGTGCTTATCTCATTTGTGTGATGCTTAGCAGTGTGCAAACCTGGATAGTGACACACACAGGAAGCAGACAGAACAGCTGCAGACAGGGCATTTGTAAAAGTTTAAAAGTCAAAAAGGATACATTGTTGCAATTTTTGCTTTCCATTGCACAATACCATTAAGCAACATTTCACTGCAGTTAGCAAGGCTCCTCAACATCTGCAGCCATTGAACACCTGCAGACAGGATGCAGACGGTCAATAAATGAAAATGGATTAATTTAATTAAGTCTGTAGAGCATCATGCAAACACACTAAGTGATGCTGTGTGGCATTTAACACACAAAACAGAAGAATGAATAGGAAATTATGGACTGTCATGTTCATAGGTTCATAGGTTCATAGGTGTGTACTAGGCTAATGGCTCTGAAGCCTTTACAAGCCTAGCCCGTAGGATTACCCTGGCATCATGCCACCCGACCTTAGTTCCCAGTGCCTCTGTTGAGTAGAACCACTGGAGTGATCCTTGGGGTGAATTTTCTATTTCCCATCCACTCATCAAGATTTCCCTTGAAGAGGGCCAGTGAGCTGGTCTGTTTGACATGTATGGGAAGTCTATTCCATAGCATGGATAGTCTCTGGGTTATGAACCTGTCCCTCCAGCATGTTCTTTTGATTGTTGTAATGAGGTTGAGGTCTCTGGAGCATGTGGTGTGGAGGAATTGGGATTTCTTTAGATGTAACAATTCTAACAGAGCTGGGTCAGACATGGCTTTGTAAGTCCAGCAGAGATTGCCTCTAAGTAGGCGATATGAGACAGAGAACAGTTAGATTTTTTTGAGTCTGTCCATACAGGACAAGTGTTTAAGGCCTAGGATTCCCTTTGTGAGGTACTTTTGCAGCCTCTCCAGTTGTTGCAGGTGTCTAGTGAGGTACATGCCAAATGGGGCATTGCACTCGATGTTTGGCCTGATGAGGGAAGAGTAGAGGGAGATAATGACCTCTTTCTTCCTGGATGCAAAACCCTTAGTAATGAGATGTGCCACATAGAAGGACTTTCTGACCACAGTGGCAATGTGGTGGTTAGAAGAGAAGTTGCTGTTAACCTGTGTTCCCAGATCTCTTATAATGTCTTCTGTGTTCAGTGGACTACCATCAATGTGGTAATTCATGGGAACCAGGTTTTCCAAAAGGGGATGATGACACATTTCCTTGCATTGAGCTTAAGGCCATGGTTCTGACACCAGTCATTGGTCTTAGTGAGGCCTTTCTGTAGGATGTCATCATCACTTGCAGAGTTAATAATAGCTCCCAACTTGCAATCATCTGCAAACTTTGTCAGCCAGAGTCCCTTTGTATTGGCCTCAACTTCAGAGAAGTAGATACCAAACAGGAGTGGACCCAGGACCAAACCCTGTGGGACTCCACTTGTGACTGGTCAGCAGTCTGACTTGGAGTCAGCTACTTTCACACTGTGGGTTCTATCTGTGAGCCAGTTTGCAACCCACCTAGTGATATAGGGGTTGATGCCTAGCTTAGTGAGTTTTTCTATGATTCCTGAGTGGAGAATGGTATCAAAGGCCTTGGCCAGATCAAGGTAGACTGTATGAACCACCTTGCCTTCATCCATAGCTCTGGTGACTGACTCAAAGAAGTCGACCAAGTTGAGCAGGCATGATCTACCCTTCACAAAATCAACTGTGTGGGATCCAGAGTTTGGAGATTCCCTATATCCTTGTTTATTTGGTCCATAATAATGTGTTCCATAGCTTTGCATATCAGACTCATCAGGCTAATGGCGCAATAGATCCCAGGGTCTGTAGTTGCTCCCCTTTTGTGGAATGGGATGACTGTAGCAGTGCGCTATTCGGTAGGGACAAAGCCTGAGGTGAGGCTGTGATTGAACAGGGCACACAGGTGAGGTGTCAGTTCACTCTGTAGTTCATGTAGAGCACAGCCAGGGATATTGTCAGTCCCATAAAAGCTGTATTTCTGGCCTTGGACAGTGCTGTTTTAACCTGTGCAGCAGTAATACTGCATGCCTAGCAATTGACTTGTATTCAATTGGTCCTTTGGGGGGTGAGAGGATTAAAACTGGCACAGAATCTGTCGGCCAGTATATTGGCAATATCTGTTGGCTCAGCATAGGAGGTAACATTGTATAGCATCTCAGAGCAAATCTGGGTATTGCCGTGGAGATTCTTTACATAACTATAGAAGGCCTTGTGGTTGCCTTTACTATCTGCTGCAATGCTGTTTTCATAGCTAGCTTTAGAGGATTTGATGAGGGATCTCAACATTTTGTTGAGGCTGATAAGGGAGTTTTTCCAGTTTTGGGACTTCACCTTATTCCCCATCAGTTTCCTCCTTTTGTTGTAGAGTTTGTTTATGGCAGGGGACCACCAGATTAGCTTCCTTTTTTGGAGGGGATCATCTTGGTTCTATTGGGTATGGCGAGATCCATGCATTTGTGTACATGTTCGTACAGTGTATTAGTATATGATTTGGGGGTTATGCAACTATTCTGCATTTGCATGGGTGCCATGAAGTTAGCCACCTCTGTTTTTAGGAGCCCAAAGTTAGTTTTGGAGAAGTTTTTCATGGTTGTTACCTTTGTGGGGGAGGGGTGGGATGAGAGGGATGTGGATTTCCAAGGTGATTAGTTTGTGGTCAGATCTAACCAGGGAGGAGTTGACTATTGGTGTAGAGCAATGGTCACCCATGTTAGTAATGACCAGGTCAAGGATGTTGCTACCTCTAGTGGGGGTAAGAAAGAGCTGGTCCAGGGCATTGGAATTAATGAATTCCAGGGAACATTGGGCAAGTGTATTGGTACATGAGTAGTTTTCCCAATTAATGGAGGGGTAGTTGAAGTCACCCAGTATGATAATGTTAGGTTGGACCCTAATATTCTCCAGGGAGCTTAGGAACATAGAGTGTAAGTCTTGGAACATGGTTGGGGACCTACAGCAGGCTATGACCTGAATCGCTGTCTTACCCAATATTAGCTGCACCTGAAGTATCTCTGATGCATTATGTTGGGCTACCAGTCTGGAGGTGTGCGCATCCTTTATGAATATGGAAACACCACTGCCTTAGGAGCTTTGGTCCAAGTTCTGGGGCCGAAAGGTCTGAAATGAGTTATAGCCTGGTAGTGCAGGGGTGCTTTCTGCTGCCTTGAACCAGGTCTCTGTTACAGCACAAATGTCGATGTTCTCCATTTTAAGGAGTGGTTTGAGTGAGTGCATTTTGAGATTTAGACTTCTAGCATTGAGCAGCATGACCCTCAGACTGCATTTGTTTGTAGCTGTTATGGTGGTAATTTGGTCTTTGGAATGCCACCTAAAAAAGGCACTATAAGAGTGGCAAGAGCCTTGGCCAGTATCTGGAATCCCAGGGGTGGCAAATCATCGAGGTCTGTAAATCATGTCATCCCAGTCAGGCAGATACTGGATCCCCTTAGAATGACACCAGAACATTAGCCAATTGTTGAAATCAGTCATTTTCTGCTTGTACTGTGGTATCATTCTGGATGATGGGAGGATGCTTTTCAAGAATAGGGTCATACCCGCCTGGGCTACATAATCCGAGAGCTCCTCCATGTCTCCTTTCATGTAGCCAGGGAGGTATGTCTCAGGTCATTCACACCCACATGTACAATGACAGAGTCATATTTGTACCTGTTGTTGAGGGACCTGATTGCATGCGATATGTGGTGGATCCTGGCACCTGACAGGTGTGGCAGCAGGCCTAAGTGTAGGACTGGAATACAGATGGTCCTGTGTTTCATTACATGGTGAGCAACCTATTTTTTACTGTTGTGACAGTCCAGTTTATAGCAATGAACTGAAAAGTATGCAAGTGTAATTATAACACTCTTGTGGCAACAGGTGTAAGTGTAAGGCTGCCATATACATGTCCTGGATTCAGATACATGACATTCCATACATACTTACTGTTTTCCATTTCCCATTATATTCACTCCCACTTAATAACACTTTAGATAGTGGATCTGATATGAAGTATATGTATGTGGGCTAAGCTACCCTTATTGTATTTTCAAATGTATGACTGAGGGTATACTGTCTACTATATTTCTGTAAGTATAATTTTGCTCTCTGGACTTGGACGGCCTTCACTATTAAATAAGACACATACACATCTGGATCTATATACAAAAACCTTGTTTCAGAGACATATATGTGCAATACCTCAAACTGTCAGTTGCATTTAAATGATTCATGACTCTAACTGAACAGCACTTCTTCTGCTTCTTATGTGGCAAAGATGGAAAATCCCCTTATGGAAGAAAATGTTTTGTCTCTTATGCCTAGATTTGAATCCCACATTTTAAAAATTAATTTTATCAGTGTATAAAGCTAAAAGAACATGTGTCAGGTCATGAAATTTATGCCCCTAGTGCATGTCTGTAAACATTACTTAACTAACAATTTTCAAAATACATTTCCAAGCTACAGCAGCAGGCACCCCTCAAACTAAGGTCAAGTGTCAGATTAACTTACCAATTTAAAATATTTCTTTCCTCCCTGCTTGGCACTGCTGCTCTATGCTTAACATCACACAAACACATTTGGCATAGTCACTTGGGTTTCCGCACTAGCAGTAGACGTGATAACAGGAATTGGTGGGAAATCATTAGTTGCCATTGCTCTAGTTCTGGTATTAGACATGTTTGGTATTAGAGGGGAAGGTGCCCAGTTTAGGATGCAGAAGTGGAGTGTTCAGGAGTCCAGAATATTAATTGGACTCCTGGTAAAGTGCCACAGACCAAGGCTTCTACAGTGGGACTATTCTGGCTCCCAATACAAGTCTGAGACTTGTAGCAGTTTGGCTCGGGCTGTATCCAGTGCAATTGGCATTTCACACACTGGGAAATAGTGTAGGCACAATTCTAATGACCTATGATGGTACAAGAGGGATACTATCAGCCAGTGGTTGACGGAATTTCAAACTGGTGATATCTCACAGCTGTGTAAGTATGCTTATAAAAGAGTATTTGTAGTACATAGAAAGGTCAATATAGGCAAGCCTGGTATGCATAATGCTCTCCTGTTCTTTTCTGTTCTTGCCACATCTACTTCTGAAATAGAGTTTAATCACCAGCCTCATGCTGATTGAATGGACGTACTGAGGGAAGCAAGTGGTATGTATACATCATAAGAAAAGTATTATTGTAGCTTTAAAAGTTAAAGATAGATTTTGGGTTTTCTATAAAGTTGTAACAAATTAAGCATGCATATCCTAACTGTAAAATCAAGTATGCATGCATTAGCCTGTTGTACAAACCAACTTTAGGAGTCAAGTAAAAGACTGTAGTTAGAGGCTGTGGGATCAAATACCATGAATAGCAACTATATAATACTGCATTTTTTAAATAATATTACATAAATTAAACTCTATACAAGTGGTACAAATGCCCTGCTATTAACTGTAATCTATATATTGGACCAGGCATATGTGGAATATATGCACATTGCATGGATTACTTTCAGCAATCTGTAGTTATAGTGTGTAATTGTTAGGATTTATACTTAAATGTAATACTTCAAATAAAATAGCTGTATAATTGTGTGAATGCCTTGTATGTCACATATGATGGTACCAATGTTATCTCTTTTTTCCTCTCACCCCAACCCTTATCTCTTTTTATTATTTTCTATGATGTGTCATAAAAATGTCTCCATACCATCCAAATGTAACAATTCATTAAATGCTTCACAGCACAGCAAAGTAGGCCACCACCAGTGGTTCAGCCTGCCCCCACTCCACTGGCTCCAGCACCGATGCCCAGATCATCTGGGACCCAACCTGGCAGCACTGCCTTTGCTCCCCCCTGCACTACCTACTCCCTCAGGTAGTACTGCCATGGCAGCTGGTGCTGTGGTACCCTCCAGGAGTAGTGGCAGAGGTGGGGATTTCATCACCTGCCAGCAGATGCCAGGGTTGGTGTGTAGGGTTGTGCACCACACCACTGGTGTATGCCAACCCAGGATATATGCCTACTCATGGTACATAGGAGGAGAAGAAGTCAAGAACTCTAGCCATCAGTGGACTAAGGGCACAGTGATGACAGTCCAGCGGGTGAGGACTACAGTTTCACTGTCTCCATGTTTGATGACGTAAGCCTGGGTTGTCCCCTCCCTCACCCCATCATGGTGTCCCCCAGCCTTTTGTCCCTGTGTCTTGTCTTGTTTGTTTGCATTTGCTTCCTCACCTACACAATTTCCCTGACACAGAAATACCAACGTCCCTTACCCAGTATTACTCTCTTGCTGATTTAAAAAAAATGGGTACCTATCCCACAAAAAAATATCATACCATACATAGATCTCTATTTCACACATGTGTCTTTTTGACACACTTGATTCAGTCCAATTGGGTATACAACATGATTATGTTGTTGTCACCCCTGTTTGTGGAGGTGACAATCCACATTCAACTAATATTCTGCAACATATTTTCAGTTTACACTGCTGAAGAAATGGATAGCTATGGTTCTTTCCTACCTCCCTCCTGCACATTCCTGTATTGATTTCCCTTTGTACTTCTCCCTGCTTACACTCCATTTCACCACTTTCTTATCTACCTCATTTTAACTCCTATAATTGGGTCAAAAAACTAGAATCACACACGACATACATAAGTACCTGAGAAAGCAATGGATCCCTTCACTTTTTGGCCTCTGTGTTTGCAAGGAGTTTGGCATCACACACCAATGTCAAGTGACAGTGAGCAACTGTACAGTGCTGTTGTTACCTCTGCGCAATGCTGCTTAACCCCATTGCACTAGGTCAACACACAGTAAAACATGCTGAATGTACTATAAAGAATAATGCCATTCATTATCACTGTTTATTTAAAAGTATTAAATACACCTAGATTCAAACCCAGTATCATCTGAACTCAAAAAGAAATGTGTCAACACATTTACACCTGCTGCCACAGAGTCAGCTAAGCAGCAGGCATGTTTCATGCAGTCAGTGCTGACTCTAAGAATTTTAGTAATGAGCCCCGCTTTTGTGCGCTGATTAACTATGGCAAACAGGGAAAGTAATGGAAATGTGTATTTTGCATGTGCAAACACTTTGCCAACCATCACACAAACCCACTGCTCACTGCTGCACTATGCAAAGGCAATATTAGCATGTATTAGTGCTGTTTATTGTCCATGTACTCTTCATGCCATGAAACTACATGTGAAAACATAGCAAACTGAAGGCCCTATCTAACAATATGTCACATGTTCACAATGCAAGCATGTGTTACCTCCCCCCATGCACTGCAACCCTGGCCTCACAGTACTTGTTCACAAATATATTAACTACACTACATAAATTAATAACAATTATTGTGTGAAATGCAATGTGCATCAAAATGGTAACATTCAGAACTAGAACTATCTTCGGATCTGAACATGCCTAAACATTAATTTCATGCAGACCTCTCAACATCTTCTCTCCAACATCCACTGCTGATGTCATCCACTATAAGTTGTCCTGCAGCCTTGTAAAAGTCAGACTTGTGCTGTAGAACTTGCGTAAAGTACTGACCTCTGTAGTCTGTGTATTTAGATAGGTAGGGAGTTCTGTTCTCACTGCAATCAGCTGTGTGTGTGTGTGTTTGTGTGTGTGTGTGTGTGTGTGTGTGTGTGTGTGTGTGTGTGTGTGTGTGTGTGTGTGTGTGTAGTTGTGTCCCTTAACACTTGTGCAAAAGATGACTGTGATCCACTCAGTGCACTCTCCTGTGTGCTGTATGTGGAGATGTCTGATGCTCATTTTGTCCTGCCCATGCACTGACGGTCTTAGCCTAATATTAACATCATGCCACATCTATCTAAGCAGAAGGGCACATGTGTGTATCCTACAGTTATCCCTCCAGTCCCATGAATTGACACTATTTTAACACTTGTACATGCCTACACATCCATTTCATGCAGGCCTCCCAACATTTTCTCAGCAACATCCACTGCTGATGTCATCCACTATAAGCTTTCCTGCAGCCTTGTAAAGGTGAGACTTGTGTCATGGTGCTTGCATAATGTACTGAGCTCTGTAGTCTGTGTACTTATATAGGTAGGGCATCTGTTCTCACTCCAGTCAGCTGGGGTGTGTGTGTGTGTGTGTGTGTGTGTGTGTGTGTGTGTGTGTGTGTGTGTCTGTGCACTTGCATGATATTAGAGAAAGCCTTTTACACCAACATGTGGGACACTGATGTGACCATATTCTCCTCACCAGACACTGCTGACATCATCACCTATATCTGATTTGTTGATTTGCACTATTCCCACTAGGACAGGGTCAGAGACTGGCCTGGAGGCCAGACAGAAATCACCTCATCATACATGATACAGATTACAGTGATATGGCTTTCAATGTATCCACATATGTCATGGCATGGTTTGTAGGCCCTGTGTTTTCTTGATGAGATACCCCTGTGTTCTCCAGCTGCTACATGTATCTGGTTAGGTACCTGCAAAAGGGAGTATTGTACTCTATTACTGTTCTAATCAGATCTGAATACAGTGCTGTTATATAATCCTCAGATCTGAATACAATGGCATGACTTATGATGTGCACAACATAGCCTTTCCATAGCACTGTGGACACTTGGTGGTCGAAGTTCAGATTGCAATCTATGTGTGTTCCCAAGTCCAGCATCTCTGGGTTTAAGCATAGTGGGAGTGTTGTCAATGCTGTAATTAGCAGGGAATTCCACTTAAAGAAGGACAAAATAAAGACACATTTGTGCATTTATTTGTAGATCATGTGGATTTGTCACCAATCATTTGCCTGTGTTAGCCCCTGCTGTAGTATGTTATCATCATTGGTGGACTCAATGACTGCACCTAATATGCAAGAATTAGCAAATGCGGTAAGCCAAAGGCCATGTAGTTTAGCTTGACCTGCCGAGAAATAGATTACAAACAGTAAATGGCAATGCACAGATCCCTGGGATACTGTAATGGTGACAGCTCTACTCGTACAGGATGATTCACCAACTTTCAGAGTATGTGTTCTGTCAGTGAGCCAATTGGTTACCCATCTAGTGATATAAGTTTAATCCCCAACTGGGAAAGTTCCTCAATGATAACTGTATGGGGAACTGTGTCAAAACCTTAGGCCCAATTAAGATAAGCAGTATGCACTGTCTTACCTTCATCCAGGCCAATCACACAGAATCAGTGAGCTGTGACAACATCACAGATTGCCTATAGCATGACTCAGCACATGCACCTTCCTGACATGGTTGAATACACACTTCAGCGCACCCTCCACATAGACTATGTTCCCATAGAAGGGCGTACATCAACATGCATCAATCTGAGTTGTGGGGGAAAGCACATGATGTATGCATGTATAAACACATCCTGATTCTCCTCATCTGTCATCATGGGCCTTTTCTAAATGGACATTAGTAATATCCCGACTATAGACCTGTGTAAGTTGTTAATGCTATATCATGTCTGTCACATCTGTTAGATTTCCTCAAAGAGGTCATGAAGGGCATGCATGATGACAACACTACCATCCTTTTGAACTTGACAAGCCCAAGACATTTGACACAAATCCATACTGAGGTATTCACTTAACACTGCCAGATGCGGGCATAAACACCTATATCACCAAGTGGGTAGACCAGTGGATCACATATGTGTCATCTAAATATGTTGAAATGTATGAAGTGACCTATATCTCAGGTGCAGTGATCAGGTCCGTACATCATGGCTGTCTACTAGGCCCTTTTCTGTCCATTATTTAAGTCACAGATGTCACAAGTGACATGCACATCATGAGTCCAAACAGCTGTCTGAAGGACTGCAAATTGTTGGCAATCATTGAATCCAAATGTACTGTTCATATAAGGATGTTTCTCTCACAAAGACATCTTCCCCATTGTTATGTCATCTTGTGTAAAAATCACATAATACACATTTTCAATGTACACTCCATACTGTACGATATTGATATGTGATCAGTGTTCCTGTTACAGCTGTCTTCCATTGACATGCCCTTAGCTCCTGTACATTAGGTTGTTTCACCTGTCCTCTTTCTCTATGTTCATTCCTATAATTCATCTGTGTGTCCCTATTCAATCCACACACTTCTCCTTGCTGTTTATTTTACATGGCAGTCCAAATATTCTTGCAGATCATTTACACAAGTTCTGTACAGAATGCCTGAAAAGGGATTTCACAATAGTCTACACTGTATACATGCTCCTGTACTCTGTTTGGAACATATACATAACAACATGTTAAGCCGTAATAAACATTGTAGCATTTTGTGCAATCCTGCTAAGTTACTGTGCTCTGAGGTAACCAGGTTTGCTATCTATGCTGCTTTACACAGTGTCCTGGCCTGCAACACTTTTGCTAGCTATGAAACCATGCTGATTTATGTAGAAACGCAGTGCATGGCATGAATATGTAATTAGCAGTGATGCTCACCTCACTTCACTGTGTACACATGCAAACTCTGTGTACTGAATGCCAGGGCAGATTTATGAAATATAATTCATAAGACTTCATTGGATGAACAACTTCATTATCCTTGTATACTTTCATTTAAAAAGGTAATGTTAGAGGAAAATAATTTCAGAGAGCTACTACAAAACTGTTTAAGATGGAATTTCATAATGATACAATGAAATTCACAATAAAGAGCTGCAAGATGACTGTTTGGACATTTTTGTTCTAAAATATTACTGCCAAATATATAATTATTGTTAATTTGCTAAACATTTTAGCATAACTTTACTAATGCTCAATGTTTTTACACAATATTTGCACATCACCATCAGTGAAACCTTGTTTAATGAACAGCTCTAATGTTCTTGAAAATATCCATCTTATAATTGGATTTTTAAAGATAACTTTGAAAACTGCAGTGCTTGTGAAAAAATGCTTAAGGACACCTCATATTTGATGTATTCCCGGTTAATTGTAAATTCTTTTTTTTTTTTTTTTTCTTTTTTTTTCAAAACAAGTTTATTGTTTTAACATATAAGAGAAATATCATAATAATTTTATACAAATAATTAAAAATAGGTATTATTATAATATTCAACAAAACAACTAAAGTATTTACAAAGACATCCACTACAATCAGATCAATTAATTAAACTAAAATACTGTGCTATTGAAATTAGAATTTTTTAACAAATTTTGTAAATTATCCCATACAATAAAATGTGATGTTTTTCTAGTTGTTCTCATTCTAATTGTGCTTATTTCCATATGACACATTATATTCATAACATTTTTAAATTCATTGAACGAAGGAGGTGTATCTGAAATCCAATTTCTAGTTATTATTTTCCTAGCCACTGCTAGGATAGACCATAACAAGGGAAGCTTAATATTTTTAACACATTGAGGTACAGGTGTGTTGAATAATATAAGAGACTTAGAAATAATGAAATTATCTGTAAAAAGAGCCTACAAAAATTCATTAATTGACTTCCAGTATTCTTTCAACTTCATACAGTCATAAAACATATGAGCCCAGTCAGCATTAATTTCTACATTACATCTCTTACATAGATTATCTTTATTATTAATTTTATTCATCATCAAAGGTGTATAAAAAGATCTATGTAAAAATTTCCATGTATAAAGTCTCCAGATAATGGAAGATGTAGTTCTATAAGCAGATTCCAATATATATTGTTTATCTTGTTGAGTTGGTGGGTCCCCATTAATAGAGGTGAAATAATTCCAGTATGAATCTACATTGTAAAAGTTTCTTGTCTGATAATTTTATGTATATATGAAAGTTTACCTTTATCAGAAACTTTATGCTGTAAATTTATTATCAAGTAATCAATCAGTTTTGGAATAGATTCTTTAACTGTTATAGACATTAGATCTATTCTATCAATGAGATGTTGTCTAAAGATCTGAACCTCTAACCAGCAAGTTTCTCTTAGATCAAATTCTTGTTTTAAGAAATCTAGATTTTTAACTTTATTATCAGATATCAGCTGATACCAGTACTTTAGATTATTATCTATAGCTAAATGAGCTCCTTCAGAAGTAGATGACATAAGCATACCCTGAGTATAAATTATAGGGAATACAATAAAATTCCATTCCCTATACTTAGGGTGCATGAATATAAAGTTACGATAACTAATAATAATATTTAATGGGTAACAGACCATATGTTTAGGTGTAATAGGTGAAGTACAAAATTCCTTTAGCAACCACAACATGGAGTTATTTATAATCATATTTTTATGTGTTAAGGAGATTTTCATGAAGTGCATACTAATTAGCTCCCAATAATCTTTCCATTTTGCGACATATGACTGATCTATTAATAAAGTAATAACTTTTATAATAGAAGAGATAATATATAAATTAAAGTCTGGAAAAGAAATACCCCCTTGAGACCAGCTATTAGTATGTTTCTTTAATGCAATCCTAGGTCTATTAGGTGCCCATAAGAAATTTAACATTAGTGTATTCAGTTTCTTGATAGTTATTTTTGTAGGTGAAAGTATTATTGATTGTATTAAGTATAAAATCTTGGGGAATATTATCATTTTAATAATTGTAAGTCTCTCCTCCATAGTAAACAACATATTATTCCAGGTATTAAAGAGATTTTGTATATTAAGAAAACAGGTATTATAGTTATTATATATAATAGATTTAATATCTTTAGATAGTATTATACCTAAATAAGTTATCTGACCTGAGTTGGGTACATATTTAGTAAAATCACTAATGAGAGTATTTTTCGTGTATATATAGGTAGTATTTTAGTTTTTCTTCATTGAATATTAAACCAGAAATACTTTTAAAATTCATCATTTTATCAAATAAAGACTGCATAGAAGAATTAGATCCTGCTGATGTAATTAGAACATCATCTGCAAAAAGTTGAATTTTTGATGTTGTATTTTCTTCTATTTCAAAACCCTCTATGTCAGTACTGTTTCTAATCAAATTAGTCCAAGGCTCCATTACTAAAGTGAATAATAGTGGAGAAAGTGGACATCCTTGCTTTGTACCTTTAAGAATGGGTATTTTTTGTGAAACATATGTTCCTACCTTAATATAAGCCAGCGTTCCTTTGTATAAATGCTCAATTAAATTTACAAATGCATCAGATAAATTTGTGCATTTCAGTAATGTAAACAGATAGTCCCAACTTACTGAATCAAATGCTGAACCTATATCAAGACTAATAAGTGTTAAATCTTTCTTTTTCCTATTTGCAAAATCAATTAATGTTAAAGTTCTTCTTATATTATCAAAAGTATTTCTATTTACAATGAAGCCCATCTGATCTATGTCTATAATGCCGGGGATAATTGTCTTCAATCTATCAGCAAAAATACTCATAAACATTTTATAATCAACATTAAGTAATGAGATGGGTCGATATGAAGAACATCTAGTTGGATCTTTATTAGGTTTTAAAATTGGTGAAATAAATGTATATTGCCAAGATGGGGGGGTTATTAACTCAGTTTGGGCCAGAATAAAAACCTTATGTATTAATGAATATGTAGTTTTAGAAAGGATTTTATATATCTCTGGTATAATACCATCATTACCCGGTGCTTTGTTTGATTTAAGCTTATTTATTTGTGTAATAACTTCTGTATATGAAATACTCTTGTCCAATAGTTTAATCTGTTGTTTATTAAGCTTTTTATTCATGTTTGTGGTTATAAACTCCTTTATTTTATCTTTAGGTTCCATGTTAATGTTGTTATGGTTAATCTTGTGAAAGTGATTTCTAAATTAGTCCAGTATTTCTGGTATACTAGAAACATTCTTTTTTTCCTTAGAGAAAAGATTTCTTTGATATGGTTTTGTTTATTCAATCTTTTTGTTTTATTTTTAAGTCTATGTAAGTATTTGGGGCTTATTGAATAAGACAAAACTTGTATTTCTCTAAAGTTATTTTAACTTTATGAGTTAAAATTTCTTTGTATTTCTCATTTAGTTTGTTTATTTCTTCAATAACTTTCTTGTCCATAATATTTTCTTTATTATTATGCTTATAAGAGTCCAGTTTACTTTGAATATCTAACAATTCCTTATCCCAAGATTTCCTTTTGTTATTATACCATCTGATACTTTGTCCATATAGATATGATTTTAAGGCATCCCAAACATAGACAATGGAGACTTCAGGAGTATTATTTATGTCTAGAAAATGTTGTACTTCTGAAAGTATATATTCTTTATAGTCTTTTAGCTGAGTTAAGTATGCTGGTATCCTTTTGATCTGAACATTATGAGTATTTTTTATCATGAATTCAAAACAATTGAGTTATGATCAGATATAGGACATGAAATGATTTTGGAATTAATTAAATCTGTTACCATCTGGTTAGAAATAAAGACCCTATCTATTTTTGAATAAGTTTTGTATCTGTTAGAAAAAAAGGTGTATGGTAATGATTTTGACTCTATCTGATTATTAATATCATTCAAATGATAAGAATTAGCAAAATCTTTTAAATGTTTTGCATTAGATGTAATTCTTCTTTTCTTTATAGTGGTAGTATCACTTTCATGTAGTATACAATTAAAATCACCAGCTAAAATAATATCCCCTATAGAGAATGATATGATCTTATCAATATGATGTTTCACTGTATTAATACCAATTCCAGGTATCCAATATACATTAATTAAAGTGTAAGTCTTCCCATTAATTTGTATTGTAACCATACAAAACATTCCTTTGTCATCCTGATAAGACTTAATGGTTTTAGGAATGGGCATACTTTTATTCCATAAAATAGCCACTCCTCTTTTTTCTGAGTGTGCTCTGAACTAACCGGTACTGTATACTTATTGGGGGCTAGTTTATCAATATCTTTTTTAAGAGATGGGTTTCTTGCAGGAAGACTAGATTGGCCTTGTGTAGATTAATGTATCTTATTAGGCTTGCCCTTTTACACGGATTATTCAATCCATTAATGTTTAAAGAAATTCCTTTTAAAGATGTCATTTGGCATTTTTAAAACTCAAGAATCTTATGATCGAAATAACAAATAACCAGATAAATAATGTTACATCTCCTCTTTTAGGTGTACCTTTAAATATAGCTGTATTTATTAAATCTCTTATGGGATTTTGTATAGGATTCAATTTTGTTTGTAGT
>NC_056748.1:302821513-302860759 GCF_019279795.1 Protopterus annectens
GAGTGAGGCAGAAATAAAAAAAATGTAAGAGAAAGCTGTAAGAAGTATATACAATGGAATGTTACTTACTGTTTATATTAATAGAGTTAAAAATAAAACATATTATTTACTCTTATTTAGTTCTGATTATTATTAGTTAAAGCATGACAGATTATTTACAAACAAGCATAAGCAGTATAATCAAGAAAGTATAATTAGAAATAGCATTTGAAGAACTTATAAACTTTTACAAGAAATAAATATGTTATTATTCTATTAATGATATTTTCATTACTGTTCTCTCCCTGCCCTCCCCATACTTTACCCACTACATAATCTAAATAGAATGTCATTGTTTAAACAAAGAAAATAATAAAAGAAGAAGGAAAAAAAAGGTAAAGATAAAAAATGTATCAAATTACTAACCTTACTTTTTCAGAAAGAAAACAAATCGAGTCACAGCCTGCCATTAAATCCTCAGGCATTTTGACTGGTTATGAAACAAAACATTTCTTTGCACATAGAGAATAACTTTGATTAAATCTTTTCCAAAATATTTGTGGCTTTCTGGAAATGCAGGAACTATATTCAAAAGATTAATAATGAACTAAAATGATGAGAGAGAAAAAACATATAACAAATCATTTGTTTTTAGTCTCTTCTTCTTCTCTGAAGTCTTCCAGGAAGCTTCAGTTGCCAATCTCTTTAATGAAGAACTAGCCCATTCCATTTCTTCTATTTTATCCAAAATCCTTTTTCTTTGACAAACAGTAAAGCAGAGTCTAAATCATTGAAGACCTTAGGACCATCAGGAAGGAAGATTTTAAGCTTGGCAGGAAACAGAAGGTATGTTTTAAACTGTGCTTTTTAAGCTCCCTTATTAGTGGCAGAAAAACTTTTCTTTTAGCAATTACCATGGAAGAATAGTCATTGTCAAAATGCACAGTTGTCTCATTAAACTTAACAGGAGCTTTAGCCCAAGCAGATTTAAGAACCATCTCTTTATCAAAAGATGATAGAAATCTAACTATAACTGATCTAGGATAGTTTTTGTTAGAGTTAGTATTAGCTATAGATCTATGTGCTCTTTCGATACCAAAAGAGAATGCTTCTGGTAAATCTAAAGTTTTAGGGAGCCATGTTGTTAAAAAAGAAGTAATATTGTTACCTTCAATATTTTCTGGCAGTCCAAAAATCCTAATGTTATTGCGCCTAGATCTATTTTCCAGGTCATCCAGCTTTGTTTGTAAATGTGTATTTTGTTGATTTCCTGTTCTTGTATTTTATTTTCCATGTCATTCACAGCTTCTTCTATGCCTGTCATCTGGATCTTCTGTTATTGCAGGTCCATATGTAACAAGTCTATTTGTTTTGTAGTTTTTTCTATGAAAGTGTCTATTTTAGTATCCATTTTATCCACCTTAGCAGTAAGTTGCTGGACTATAATTATCAGAGACTGGAGTTCTTTCCTGATGCTGGAGTCTTGAGAATTTGTCTTACTGGAACTCATTTCAGACTGATAAACTGACAGGAAAATTTCCAAAGTAATTTCTGACAGGAATATTATTAAGATTTCCTTTCTTTTTTAGATATAGTTCAAGAACTATATAAAACAAACATATTTAGAAAGAAAATTACTTCAAGAATTAATTTTTTAAGTAATTAATTCCTGTCAATGTAATGAAATTGGTGGAGCTGAAGAAATCTGCTGCTATCCTGTGTTCATCCTTGGCCACGCCCCCCCGGTTAATTGTAAATTCTGAAAACTGCTAAAGTTATGAGCTTTCATTCCATGTAGTAAATGTACAGTTGTAACAATGCTGAAGTCCAGCATTTTTTACTAGATTTACAAAATGTCTCCTTTTGAACTTCGCTTTATGAAATACATAAATGTCTGCATAAAATTTCAATACAAATATTATAAAAATGCAATGCTACTCTGTCAGTGCTTATTTTCACTCCATAATATGTCTTATGAAATAAATGTACAAGAACTGCAAACATCTTTTCAGATGAAATTGCCTGAAAACACCTCATACTTTGTAACACAGACCTATTAGATGAGTGTTTTTAAAGTTTTGTCCCAAACTATATAGGACTGAATACTTTCACTTTACAAATTCTTCCTTACTTCATGTTGCCCTGGTTTCCACTCTCAACTCTTGTATTCATATTCACATCACGACTCCCAGCACTTTCACTCATATTCATTGATCTTTTGTATGGATTGACCCACCTTCCAAATTTATGTTCATTACTTATCAAGAATCACCACATCTCATTGGAAATATTCATGTTCAGTGCTTATGCACTAAGTTACCATGCCACCTGCATTTTTACAGTGCTTTTTCTTCTAGATTACCAGACCATCTGAATCCACGATTAGTGCTTACTGTCCTAGGTTAAAAATATGATTTGATGTTCGATGCTACCAAAGCCTCCAGTGTTAAGCTTCAGAAAGTTAATACTTTCATTCAAGTAATTTACAAAGAAAGTAAGCTCTTCGTAGTTGTCCGCCCCACAAAATAAAAAGGTAATCTATGTAACGTCTATAGAACAAGATCTTATCTAAATTAGGGTGCTGAACAACAATATTTTGTTCCCACATTGCCATGAACAAATTAGCAAACAAAGGGGCCACCCTAACCCCCAGGGCAACACCAGAGTTTTGCTTGAATAATTTCTCATCAAAACTAAAAAAAATTGTTGCCCAGAATTAATTCCATAAGGACACAGATGGTATTAACTTCATGCCTAGTGAAAGTGGTAAATTCATCTTCCTTAGAGTTCAAATCTTGTGGCTATTTATTTTGCACAAAGAAAATATTTGACTGTCGCTCCAACTGTGTTGTGTACACTGCTAACTGTAATTTGTGTCAGAGTTTTTATATAGACAAAACTATTAGCACACTCAACAGAAGAATTTATGAGCATTGTTTAGCCATTAAAAAAAAAATGACTTTTCAAATGTTTTGGCCAAGCATGCTGTGTCTTGCACAAACTTCCAAAAGTTTACTTTTGCAGTATTGGATTCAATTAACAGTACTGGGTTCACTGGTGACTTTAAAATGATTATTTAATGCATCAACACTTTTTCTAGAAGAGTGTATATATATATATATATATATATATATATATATATATATATATATATATATATATATTGAAAATGTGGGATACATGTGGCATTACTGCAAACTTTACTGTAGAACATTAGTCTCTTACATGGTAAATATTTATTATTGTACAAGAGTATGCTAGTAATAATACAGTGATGAGTGAGTGTGTGTGTGTGTGTGTGTGTGTGTGTGTGTGTGTGTGTGTGTGTGTGTGTGTGTGTGTGTGTGTGCGAGCATGTGTCTGCGTGTGTGTACATTTGTGTGTGTGTGTCATGTGCATTTATAAGATTTTTGGGTTTGCTGACTAGGGTTTGTGTGGTATTTTGGAGGTGGGTTTGGAGAGAATGGTTGAATGTCTTTCATGTTTCAGGTATTGTTGGTTGATGTGAGTGGTCAAAATTGTGTTATGTGTGTTATAGTATGATGGGTATGGGTTTTGCTTTTTGGAGTGAAGGTTCAGAAGCAAAACTGCATTACGTGTGTCATGGTATGATGGGTATGGGTTTTACATATAAAACTGTGTTATGTGCACAGTGGTATGATGGGTAGGGGTTTTATGTATCGGAATGAGTAGTCAGAAGCAAAACTGTGTTATGTGTATTGTCGTATGATGGGTAATGGTTTTACTTATAAAAGTGTGTTATGTACGCAGTGGTATGATTGGGTATGGGATTTAGATATAAAACTGTGTTATGTTTGCAATGGTATGATGGGTATGGGTTTTATGTATAAAACTGTGTTATCTGTGCAGTGGTATGATGGGCATGGGTTTTACGTAAAAAAAACTGTCTGTGCAGTGTTATGATGGGTATAGGTTTTACGTATAAAACTGTGTTATCTGTGCAGTGGTATGATGGGTATGGGTTTTACATATAAAAGTGTGTTATGTACGCAGTGGTATGATAGGTATGAGATTTAGATATAAAACTGTGCTATGTGTGCAATGGTATGATGGGTATGGATTTTATGTATAAAACTTTGTTATGTGTGTCGTGGTATGATGGGTATGGGTTTTATGTTTAAAAATTTGTCATGTGTACATTAGTATGATGGGTATGGGTGTTACATATAAAACTGTGTTATGTGTGTCGTGGTATGCAGGGTATGGGTTTTACATATAAAACTGTATGTGTATCGTGGTATGATAGGTATGGGTTTTACGTATAAAAATGTGTTATGTGTGCAGTGGTATGATGCCTATGGGTTTTCCGTATTCAACTGTGTTATGTGTGCAGTGTTATGATGGGTATGGGTTTTATATACAAAATTGTATTGTATGTGTCATAGTATGATGGGTATGGGTTTTATATATAAAACTATGTTATGTGTGTTGTGGTATGATGGGTATGGGTTTTACATATAAAACTGTGTTATGTGTATCGTGGTATGATAGGTATGGGTTTTACGTATAAAACTGTGTTATGCATGCAGTGGTATGATGCGTATGGGTTTTACATGTACAACTGTGTTATGTGTGCAGTGGTATGATTGTTATGGGTTTTACATATAAAACTGTGTTATGTGTGCAGTGGTATGATTGTTATGGGTGTTACGTATAAAACTGCGTTATGTGTGTAGTGGTATGATGGGTATGGGATTTACATGTAAAACTGTGTTATGTGTATCATAGTATGATGGGTATGGGTTTTATATATAAAACTGTGTTATGTGTGTCACGATATGAAGGGTATGGGTTTTACATATAAAACTGTGTTATGTGTGCAGTGGTATGATTGTTATGGGTGTTACGTATAAAACTGCGTTATGTGTGTAGTGGTATGATGGGTATGGGTTTTATATATAAAACTGCGTTATGTGTGTAGTGGTATGATGGGTATGGGATTTACATATAAAACTGTGTTATGTATATCATAGTATGATGGGTATGGGTTTTACATATAAAACTGTGTTATGTGTGCAGTGGTATGATGGGTATGGGATTTACATGTAAAACTGTGTTATGTGTATCATAGTATGATGGGTATGGGTTTTATATATAAAACTGTGTTATGTGTGTCACGATATGAAGGGTATGGGTTTTACATATAAAACTGTGTTATGTGTGCAGTGGTATGATGGGTATGGGTTTTACGTATAAAACTGTGTTATGTGTATCGTGGTATGATGGGTATGGATTTTACGTATAAAACTGTGTTTTGTGTGTAGTGGTATGATGGGTATGGGATTTACATATAAAACTGTGTTATGTGTATCATAGTATGATGGGTATGGGTTTTATATATAAAAAACTGTGTTATGTGTGTCGTGGTATAAAGGGTATGGGTTTTACATATTGGAATGAGTGGTCAGAAGAATATTGTGTAGAAAGTGTCTAATAAGTCTGTTAGGTGTAAACTGTTTGAAAGAGGTAAGAGGTGGTTTGTTAGGTGTAGACTTTTTGAAAGAGGTAAAGGGGGTAGTGTCCAAGGTAGTTATTTGTAGGATTTTGTATCTTAAATGGAACTTATCTTAAGGTACATATTATATTGGATTTGGTCATATAGCCTTTGAAAGGACATGGATGTGTGTGTGTGGGTGGCAAAACCAGAAATACTCCTGGGAAGTCAAGCACTTTCAGTCTGGGTCTTTTTTTGTTATCTGGTTTCTGTAATATTTATCAGAGTGGTTTCAAACAACAATATGGTTGGATGGCCCCTCATGCAAAATAAATCAAAACTGGAGTATTGTACAGTATTTTTTCACAATTTTTTTTGTCAATAGTCTCTGGTAATGCAGTGTGAAATGTGAAGTGAAACAAAAGTTATGCAAGTCAACTGTATACCTCAAAACCAGTGAGCACTATACAAATGCATTATACTAGCATCAGTCCTACACATCTACTGACTCATTTAATGATAGAAATGACAAAATAAAGGTTCCTTCTAGTCAGGTGAGGAACATTGTACATATCAAGGTCTTTTCATCTTACTATCCCATTGGCTGCAATCAACCCCCCCAAAAAAGAAAAAACATTACATCAGAATAATGCACATGTACATTAATATAATGTCACAGACATTTTATAGAAAATAAAGACTCATATAAAAGCTCATACTAAGCTACAGTATGAATTTAAGCAGTTTGAACAATTCTAAGAGGTATCTCTTCTTTTGAAGAGTAGCACTTTTTCATGTAATTGCTTAGTATGTCTAGTGCTTTAGCATATGTAAGACTTGTTGTCCAATCATAATCATTGTATAGTGTGGAGATTAGCTAATGCAAGGGTTCAGTTCTGTACTCTGAATGTCTTTAACACATGGAGTTTCAAGTAAACAACACAAGTGTTTACAAAATCTGTCAAGTCTTATTTAATCAGAGTGCTTTCAGAATAACGGTGTACCTTGTAATAACATAGCATAGTCTTGTAAGAAGATTAAAATGCATGTTCCTACCTAAGATAACAGTAAGCTTTTTAGCTTATTCAGAAATGCTGTAAGACATCTCTAATTGTCAAAGTTAAAAAATGCATCCAGCCACTCTGATAACAAAAAGTTAAAATGAGGTAATTCTTTCTTAGCTACGCTTTCTGTAAGCCAAAGCAAAAACATAAGTTTCAAATAGTGCCTTACATTTATCCACTGAAATGGGCAGATTCATCCAGTGAAACAGATTTTCCAGAGAGTATGTGCAACAAATCAAAAACTCTATAGCCAGACAGATTTAGTCTCGCTTGTAGAATCACCAGACACCGTTCTTGTCCAAGTGCAAAGAGCAGGCAGGTACAGAGACATAGGAATGCATGACTTACTATAGAGAGACCAGACTATGAAAGTTATGAGCCTGTGTAGGTCAAATTACTGACCTTCAAGAAGGGCAGTGCAGTTCACATGGAGCATGGTATGCTGCTATGACATTGATTTAAGACTTGATGTTGATAAGTCCATCAACCTCCCAGCTAGACACTAATGTTTTGTGTCCCATAAACAGATCTTACTCTGCCTTAAGTAGTTGTAAATAGATGTTCTGATATGCAGAGTTGACTGATTACAATATGAAGGTGACATCTGTTCTACAAAAAGAGCCTGTTTTCCTCGTAACTGTTAGGTTTTTCTGTGAGCATATTTTCTAATTCTTTTTTCAGCACAAAGACACTAGAACTCAGACATGATTCTTTCAAGTGAGACTAGCAAATTGTATTTATTCACTCATTTGCTCACAGGGTAAATGGACTGGAACAAGGACCCTTTTCAGCTGTGATGCAATCCATGCAGTGTAGACAAGTAAAACATTTAGAAACTGTAACAGCATTATACGAATACATAACAAAGCAATTAAATACAAATTCAGATGTTGATATCAGTTGCTTAATTGCTTAAGTGACTATTTTTCTGCATTTATGCTTAGAATATACAGATGTTTTCAGATGTTTCTCATAATTCATTAACAAATAAAATTAATAGATGAAAACAGATTAGACAGTTATCAGAAGTTCCAAGATGATACCTGAGTAAAATGTAATATTCATTGACAGACTGCATTAAAACATAAACAGTGGACCCAAGTTGTGCCTCTTCAGTTATATACATTTGAGAATCAAGTAGAGTTCACTGTAGCATTTTCTCACAACATGTCAGTTTGTTTATCAAGTCTTTGTACCAAACAGAGCTATCCTTCTCAGTTTTGATTTTTGCACATGTCAGCTGAAAATCTGATTTTTATGGGGTTGCTGGACATCCATTTTTGGATCTTTTTGCTTATGTTCCATTTCCCAGAAACCCTGGCCATGACTGTTATGAATAATAGCGGTACGTGACAGGTACACTCTTCTGCACAGGAGATGTTTGGGTTCACCCCAACCTAAATACGCTTTTGTTTAAAAGTCTCTAAGACATTTGGCTAAATCTTCACCTGCTTTATTTATTTGGGAGACTTCCTTTTGACTGATCAGCCTCAATTATACTGAGAGAGTAGAGGACTGCAGATTTGAAAGCATGAAATGTTTTAAATAATTTGTAGTTCACTCAAATAACAAATCAAAGGACACTCCTAATGCTCCTTTTCTTATTTCAGTTTCACTCAGAGAGTAGGGAACTGCAGATTTGAAAGCATGCAGTGTTTTAAATAAATAAATAGTTTGTTGTTCACTCAAATAAATCAAAGGACACTACAATGCTTTTAGCACGTCCATTCTATGTATGTCTTTCGAACATGCAGACTCCACACAGAAGGCACTCCAGCTGAGAATCGAACGGGAGAACTTCTTGCTATGAGGCAACAATGCTACCGCTACACCACTGCTATGTTGGGAAAAAGAGGAATGAGTATATGTGTGACTATGCTAGGCATCTTTAGTAAAAATCATTAATAAAAAGCAATCATATTTTAAACAAAGGACAGCACTTATAAAAAATATTGCACAATGGAAACAACCTATGTACAACATATCATTTCTGATTGCCAAAAGTTATTTAACATTTACCTTGTTAGTGTATAAATCTCTAATGTCCATTGCCATCTGTTTTTCTCAATTTACTACTTAACACTTAATAATCTTTGCCAGAAATTAATAGGACATCTGATGTCAGATTTCAGTTTTATAACAGAAGGCTGAAATTTACCAGCAATGAATTTTCCGAGTCTATCTGAAGGGGAGCTGGTCCTTGAAATAATAAGGCATAGAGAAAAAATTGGGCAGGCTTTACATACATTTGGTAAGTCAGAAAATGAGGCTACTACTATAAATGGAATAAATACATGTTTAATTTGTTCTGCTTTACCCTCTGTCCAAAAGTCTACTTTAAGTTAAACTGAAATGGAGTGAAGATGTATATATAGTCATAATTGTATGACAGATATTCTAAACATTTCACTGTACTGTTGTGGCAAAAGTATAACTATTTTTTTTATCTTAAAATATTATTGTAATGTTTTAAATAACTAAGTATCTAAGAGTGATATCTGCTTTCTCTTGGTCAAGAATAATTGAATGTCCTGTGTGAGCATAAAATAGCTCTTGTGCTTCTGTGAAAAGGAAGGGATGGACAGTATCGTCTGAGCAAAGAGCTTCAGAAATATTTACAGAGTATACAAGATAAGACAAAGTGAAATAAAAATACCCTTTACTAATATTTCTATAAATATAGTTCAGTCCAACCATTCTCTCATCTTGTATATTTTCTTTAAACTGGAGACTATCTTGATAAGCAGCATATATTGGCAGAAACTTGCTCCATATTGGGGATACCAGTCAGTCACAGAATGTATACAGTCATACACCTAAAGTTATGTCCATACCTAGGGCACTTTAACATCATCAGTCCATCTGCCAGTATATGTTTGGAATGTGGGAAAAAACTGCAGGCCACACTGCAAGCACACAAACATGGGAGGGAACATTTCAGACTGCATAGACAGTGCTGCCAGCCAAGAATCAAACCAAAGAACCAAACAGAGAAAATTCAGTACATTGTAGTAGTTAAGTTGTTTGCATCAACATTTCATATAACAAATGTTGCTGTAATGTTGCGTACTATATTTATGATCTACATGTCTTCTAACTGCACTTCCAAATATTCTACAGATTTATCTGTAAAATATTAGTACTGTTCTGTGCCACAGTGAATCTGTTTTGAAACTGAAATAAGAAAAAGGAGCATAGTAGTGTATAGTAGTGTCTGATTTATTTGAGTGAACAACAAACTATTTAAAACATTTATTTAAAACACTGCATGCTTTTATATCTGCAGTTCCCTACTCTCTGAGTGAAACTGAAATAAGAAAAGGAGTTTTAGGAGTGTCCTTTGATTTGTTATTTGAGTGAACTACAAATTATTTAAAACATTTTATGCTTTCAAATCTGCAGTCCTCTACTCTCTGAGTATAATTGAGGATGATCAGTCAAAAGGAAGTCTCCCAAATAAATGAAGCAGGTGAAGATTTAGAGGGTCTGTGGAAAAATGTAAATGTTAGTTCTTTGGAACATGCTCACGGAATAAAAAGATATGATATATCCTGCTACAGAGCAACTTTACTGAGTGCTTTGGAGTGACAGAAGTCCTGGCGAACTAGGAGAATTTGACAGGAGCAATGCACACACTATTTATTGCTAGTTAATAAAGATGATACTGTACAGCCTGGATGACTTAATCTGAATGCACCTTGTGCAGCATACAGAATTATTAATAGAGACATTGATTAATAATCATGAGGCCTCTTGGATGTAGACTTTTTTTGGGTGGCTTCTTCTCTGGTTCACAATAACAAAGGTGAATGCTTTCTGCAGAAAACCGCAAGAATACCATATTTCTTAAAATGTTATAATACACACAGGTGACTACACATTTCATTTGTCCCCTATCCTTTGCCAGCACGATTTCGCCACAATACCTTTACACCCTGCATCTAAACTTGGAGTAAGAAAAGGTCATCTGTTTCACTTTTTGTAAACTTCTGTGGCAGAAACATGCAGTGCTCTCCCTTGAGCACCTTCTTTGTGTGGTATGCAGTCCATCCCTGTGTCTCAGGGATATGCTTTATTTTAGAAGATCTTTCTTGTATCTTGTAATTTTGTAGGGAAATACCTGGTTTACAAAAATCCATTTTATGGCAGTAACATTCAAAGCATTACTGTGCATGTATTTACACTATGAATGCCCCCCCCCCTTTCAGAACATGTTGTGTAAATGAACCCTGCAATGGTCAAGGTGCTAATATTGTCAGCATTTGTCCTGAGTACAGAATTTTAGGGCAGTCTGGGTAAGAAGTAAAATACTAACCAGAGAAAGTGCTGTGTATAGCTGCATCCAAGACTTGTTTTACATGGTGTGGATGGGGAGTGCATTCCAAATGAATTTGCTAAAACACCTATAAAATTTCATGAAATGTATTCACTAACCACCTGTACAGACTATCTTATTTCTTGGCTTCATGTTTTATTACATTTGTAATTCTTACTATAGAGTAGTATGGCTCTTACAAATGTGCATGCGTGTCTCTGTTTATGAGCTGTTGTCTGGTCTGCAATGATTGTGAAAAATGGCTGAGTACTAGAAGTGTCTTTGATGTTAGAGGCTGTGACCTACATAGATATGCTATAAAATGGTTCTTAGAAGTCAGTTTACATGCTGGCACAAACTGGATTTGGAAACCGATACAAAAAAGAAAAAGGGTTTAATGCAGTACTAACAACATGTGTGAAGGCATCCAGAGGGCATTCATCTCTATTGCCACGATTAAAGCACATCACTATGGCTTTTGCCCTCAGATTTAAGGTTGTCCTTCTAAGATCTACTGATTTTCGTTTCATAAGGTTGGGCCTATTTAAGGGTATCTGCACTGTTTAATAGCTAAACTAGACATATCCAAAAAATTCCTTACCTCCAAATTCATGGAGTCTAACACATGAAAACCCTCAGTTCTGAAAAAAATAAGAAAATATTCCGCTTTCCTGATATGATTTTTAAAGACTAGTCCTATGATTTTTAATGCAGAGAGATTAAGAGGTATACCAGAAGATCCCCACCCCCATATTATGAACAGATTCCTATCTAGCAGTTTAACTCATATTCGTCTTTGAAACTGAAATAACCTGGCATGAAAAAGAGAGACAGAGACAGACAAAGAGTGAGAGACCATATTTTTATGTTGAGAGGTCATTACAGAAACATGTTTCCTTAATTGCTGTACAGTTGCTGCCTTAGTATAAATTGGATATATATCATGAAATATTACAGTATAATTGCTATGTATGTCATATTGTATGTTAACCTTGATGGAGCTGTAGTTACTCATCTACTGCAAAGGCAGGTTTTTACTAATTTGTCTTTCAAATGATTGCATTTCTGACAGCATGTATCATGTACTGTTGTGAAATACAGGAGCTCTCAGCTGTGTCAGAGCCACAGTAGTGTGAGTAGGAAAATGAAGCTCTGAAAAGAGTTGCTAAGATCAGTCTCTTGCTCTGGCATATGGCATTTGTTTTGTGTAAGTTGCTGAAATATGTACTTAATTATGTATAGCTTGACATTAGGGGATGCATATATTAAACTAATTAAGGAAAAGCTCTATTCTGGCAATTCTGAAGTTGAAATAAGGACAAGACGTTGAAAACAACCCCTGCCCTCAGGTGCCATAGTCTCATTTCCTCTCCCTGAGTGCTCAGTGGGTTGGACAGAGGAGTTTTGGCTTCTTTTTTGAGGGAGGCTGACTGGTAGATTGGTAGTACAGCAGCAGCACCCCCCTCCCCCATGCTGCACCATAGCGTCATGGTGCAAGCATAGGATGCTATAGATTCTTTGATGTCTATTATCTTCCTACATCAAAGGTGATTGCACTACCTCCTGACCAATGACGCTGAATTGGTGATGGATGACTACAGGCAAGTTCAGTCCAGATGCTCAGTGGGGGCATTTGAAATGGGTGCTTGCCTGGTTTAGATGCCAGGGAAAACAAATAAAATCCCAGAGTATTACAGACTAGATTTTCTGGGCTTTGCCTCTATTTGAAAGACTGTCATTCATCATTCCCCATTTATATAATAAGAAACAAATGTCAGGGTGGTTCTTGTAGCAAGCAGGCTGCATCTTAAGTTAACATGTTAGTAACTGAAAAACAAATCAATGTTTTTACTCAGTGCATTTAGTTATTTATCAATAGGCATGTGAGAGAGATCACACTGATTTCCTTTCTTCCAAAAGTGAAGGATAGTGAGCTTATAGATGAAGGGGAATGGCCAGTTATGGACAGGCAGGCATGAGACTGGGTTCCCACTTTACTAGTTGCAAGGGAAAAGAATATAGAAACCTAATGCCATAGTGAGCAAGTAAGAAGTAGAAGGCATTTGTGATATTCATTTTTGTACTAGGGAAACTATGAAGGCTTGGAAAGGACATGTACCAGTGCTTAGAGATTCATAGGAATCGGAAAATGCGTTGGCCAATACTGCTAAAGTCACAGGTGGCCTATACTGCTCTTATACATTTCCAGGCTTAAGTAAGACAAGAGCTGAGTTAAATGTCATAGCTCTATGTAGAACGTACATTTTAGAGGATGAGAAGACAGGACCAACTAACTCAAAATAAAACCCACCCTGGTGGAATCACAACATCAATAGGCTGCATAACAGATGGAAGAAAATCATGACGAATACTAGAAAGTGTAGCCCCTAGCAAGATAAAGGTACTGTCATCAAAATAAACAAACAACTCAGAGGACAAATAAAGTCAACCAAAGGCAAATTTGTGGTAAATTTGGCCTCCCAGGTCAAAGACACATTCTTTAGCTATGTCGACAACCTGAAAGGCAATGCACAATTGTGTGCAGAGATCATTGTAAATGGAGCCATCTGTACTGAGCCAGAAAATTAAGCAAACCTACTGGCAGACACATTCAGATCTAACTTTACCCATATCTCCCCCTTAACCTTCCCTCCTAGGTAATACCTTCAAATACATCTCCCCTTACTATCACTATGGAACAGGTTGTAAAAAGTCTCTCTAAGGCCAAAAACACTGCATTGATGGGCCCAGGCAATATTCTAGGATGCCCTCTAAATGGTATGAAACCTGACCTATCAGGTACTCTGGAATCACTATTTAAAAGCAGCCTCCAAACAGGCTTTGTGCTTCACGAATGGATTACAACAGTCATCCCTCTGCACAAAGGTGGGCCATCCACAAGCCCTGGAAGCTATAGATCCCTAAGTCTCACTACTCTCATATGCAAAGTCATGAAAACAATTATCATGGAAATGATCAATATGATATAGGAAACCTCCAAACACTGGACCCAATCCAATTTGGTTTTATCAAGGGAAGGTCACGCCTACTCAACCTGATGGATTTCTTTGAGAAAGTCACCAAAACAATGAATGAGAGCAAAAGGAGTTCACAATGCCTACCTTGACCTGACCTAGGCATTTGACACAATATCCCACTTGGACATTGTTAATAGACTGAAGAGGTTAGGCGTAACCCTTATGTCAGCCAGTGGATAGCAGACTGGACCCAGGAAGTTAGAACTGGGGATTGGTACTGGGACTGCTTCTTTTTGGCATTTACTTCTCTGAAGTTAAGGTCAGTATCAAGGGCCTCTTTTGCAGATGATTGCAAATTAGGAGCAGTCATAGAACATACAATAAATACATATATGCTACGGTTGATTGAAGACTCACTTGATTGAAAATGAAATTACGAGGACCACTTCACTGAAAGCTCACTTCACTGAAAACAAATTTCTTTGAAACTCATTTCGCTGAAAGTCATAAATGGCCTTTCCCCACTGTAGTGCGACCCTAGAGTTAGTATATAAAGTAAGGGGGGTGTCCCCCCACATCAGGGGGTGTGGGAGGTGCAGCCTCCCACATATTATAAACATTTTAAACTATACACAGTGATACTTACAAGTGCAATAAATAACTGTTTCCAAAAGAGAATATATAACCAATATATGTGGGGGGCTTCGCCTCCCACACCCCCCAATGTGGGGGGGCTGTGCCCCCCACACACCCTTGCTTTATATACTAACTCCAGGGTCACACTACTTTGGGTAAAAGGCCATTTATAACTTTTACCAAAATGAGTTTCAGTGAAGTGAGCTTTCAGTGAAGTTAGTCCTAGTAAATTCATTTTCAATCAAGTGAATTTTCAATCAACCATAGTAGACCCATATACATATATATATATATATATATATATATATATATATATATATATATATATATATATATATTTATATACACACACACACATTCACGTTCATTATATCAGGTGCTCATTTATTTGAAGGTAGCCACCATTTATTTATTTATTTATTCACTTATTGAAATTTGTTTACTGTGAAATCTGACTGGGTATTAAATATCCAATTGCAGTGGAGGCCCAGGCAGAAAATTTCCAGAGTTAAATAGCATCAAATAAAACAGTAGCATTGACATAATTTAAAAAGTATATATATATATATATATATATATATATATATATATATATATATACACACACACACACACACACACACGCACACACACACACACACACACACACAAGTCCAAGTCCCATGGAAGAGGACAGCAAAAGAAGTTAGGTCTCTCTATTAATAAATAAAAAAATGTGTGGAAAGAAATTATCAGACAGTGGTAACCTTGTTTTACAATGGTGTCACCTGAGAATTTTTTCTAAGTTGCAGATTCAAAATGTTTACATTTGAAAGGTGACATGACATTCTACACACAAGTAATCAGGACACTGGTTTACAGAATAGATGAGGAACACCTAACACGAGAGCACTTAAGTGAGTCTGTAAATAAATAAAGAGAGGGTTGATCCTGTAGTTCAGTAATCTGCTTGAAAGTACAGTGAACAAGTCACTCTGCCATGATGGAAAGCCAGGCATAGAAGGAAGGGAAGGCAGTAAAACCGCAAGGGTTTGTATCTGTGATAGTTAATCTTTCCAGACTCTCCAGATGAAATAAGTTCAATTTGGTGCTATTTCCCAAGATGCCACATTTCTAAAGATATGGTAGTAACAGCCACAGTTTTCTTTCTACAGACTGTATTTTCTGTAATAATGCTTGCAACTTGTAACGTCAGAGATTTTATATTTCCCTTCAAAACTAAAATATTTTGAATTGTATTTCTTTAGATAAGGTAAGAGGCAACAAAGGATATCGGTCATCTTTAAACAATATGTGAGGATCTGGATTCAGGCAAGTTTTCATGCTTAAGACCGTGATCACCACTTTTTAAAAATAATGAATTAAAAGCCTTCCCTGAATAGATGATAGCTACTCCACAGGCCAGAGAAAAAACATATGACCTTACTAATGTACTTTGATTGAAGTCCTTCAACATTACAGGCAAATGTTTTAAGGATTATGAAAGACATCTGTGTGAAGCAGTCATAAAATATGTACACATTTAAGTAAAGCTGTAAGCAGATGGCAGAAACATTTGACTTAAAGCAGTTAAAAGACTTCCCGAGTTTTGTTAGAATATTTTTAAATTCCTTTATTGAGAATGTTGTTGCTAAAACTAAAAGCTGTGCAAATAAACCAATGTGATCACTTCATAAGTATTAGTCCCAGTCTTCTCCCTGTCTGAAAAGGGAAAATCATTATGCAATTGAAGTAATTTCCAGACCCACAGAGTGACTTAAAGAAAGTCATTCTGCCAAAAAAGTGATACCTACAGGTCTTAACAGCATGTATTATTGTTCATGTACTACCTGCAGGAAAATGGAGCATTTGTCTTACAAAAATGTGTGGTGTCATGTAACAAAGACTACACTGTGTTACTGCAATTGTCTGAGAAAGTTGCAACAATTTTGAGCAGAAAGCTGTGAAATGTGTATCTATATATATATATATATATATATATATATATATATATATATATATATATATAGTTACTATTAAAACATTGAACATCAGAACGTAAACCTATCAAAAATGCGGTTTACATGTTCGATGTTTAGAATACAAAGTGGGGTGAAATATCAGCTCCTAATGCAGGCAAAGTCGAATTCGACTTCTGCGCTCCAGTGTCCTCTTTGCAGCAGCACGTATGGACCAGATCCGTACTACAAAGTGTTGACAGTCATGTTTATGCAGGGGGCCAAGCCCCCTTGCACTCCCCCCATGTGGGGCTGTGCTCCCTACATCCACTGCCACTTATACATTCCAACTCCGAGATCGCACTACAGTGCAGAAAAGGGTAAATCTCCTGATCCACACTGTCCCAGTCTTCGGTCTTCCAGAGTCGACACTGCAACCGTCTACTAAAGGGTTTTCTGCATTCCGACTACCGCACATGTAAGTTGCACACAAGGCATGTTCAACATACTGATTGTAAACATATATATATATATATATATATATATATATATATATATATATATATATATATATATATATATATATATATATATATATATATATATATATATATATATATCAACCTGTAACTCATTTGCACAAGCATACCACAGTGCTAGGTTGTAAGATAAGGATACCTCTGATAACAGTATTCATCTTGACCACATGTGTTTCTATTCCCTGCAACAGGTGACTGCGGTTATCCATTTGAGGCATGACTAATGACACAATACTGTTAATCATCAAACCCTGAACAGGAGGCCTGCAATATGGCACATGCAACAACCAGAAACACCAAAGAGCATGTGTTTGGTGTATTAAAGCAAGGTACAGATATCTGGACACAGAGATGCACTGCAACACACTTGAAAAGGCAGCACAGATAATAACAGTATGCACCATGCTGCACAACATTCTACTTAGAGCACATGGTGTTCTTCCAGCTCCAGGTGTGGGTGAACTACCCCAAGAATCCCAGATGTCTGAAGAGGACATCCCACAGGTATCAGAGGAGGAGCAGGAATACATAGGCGATAGAAGACACAGGTGTAAGTGATGTAGGGTGCAACTGTGACCACAAGTGCAGGTCCAGGCAACACGTCAGTGTTTGACCCACATTTTTGAGGCATGACAAGCTACATGTACATGAGTACACAGATTGAGCATTGATGTTCAGGTGTTGCCCCCACAGCAACACAGATTTCATCTAATGGCACTTACCCACTAGATGTACACAACTGAGCATTAGACATAACACCATCATCATAACGTATTACAAAATGAACATATGCAAATGTGTCACAGTGTTATCATCATCTCAGGATACAACTGACACAGGTATGCAAGCACGCTCAGATTGTTGTATCACTGTCTGGAAAACAGTAAGGGGCACACATCAGAGCTACACGCTTCAATTTCTCCAGTATAGTAACATAAAAAAATCAGAAAACACACAGGACATAATGCAGAACCTTTAATATCAGAAGATGCATATCACAATAAAGAGTTAATTCAATAATATGAGCTAGATATGTGTACTATTCTGATGAACATACTCAAACGCAGTATAGGGCAACCTTACTGATGTCTCACACTATGCATGTTTTACTGAATCTATATACATGGAGTATATAATTTGGTTACAAAGCCAACATAAATGGCATATGTGAGGAATATAAAAGAACACACACCTGACAACACCTCAAGGAAGATGGTGCTGTTGAAGAGGGATGAACTTCAGCTATTCTAGGAAGAAAAAAACAACATAAGGATCACATCATTGTCACCATTAACCAGTTGAATACAGTTAAAACATACAGGAGGACTGAAATCCACATACCACTCATATGTACACTTGATGACATGGATGCAGACTGGTCTAGGAATGGGAAGAAGGACATTGTATTAAAGGAGGACAAGAACAGGATTAACAGCAATGACAGACATGAAACATAGATAATACAATACCACTGACAGACTCCTGCTGTGTAGAGGTTGTGGGTTATACTCTGGATCCTGCAGTGGGAATATAAAGAGAAAGACAATACAGGCCTGCATTTAGCAAAAAGAATACTGATAGCATCACATATACAACACAGTAATATGGGCTGCAAATACTAAAAGTGATAGACGTTGAAACTGTACACCAAATGGGTCTGTGTTGACAAATATATAAATATCATGTATCACATGTGTGCTACACATTGATGCAAACTATGACAATTTTGCTGCAACATACCTGGTCTGTCTGCACTTAAGCCTGCATGGTTTGGGCCTCCACTGGATGTACCTGAGTTGTACAATGTTACGTAAATAACAATATGATGGTAAACAGCAGTGTCATGAAATGAGGTTGAGGCAATAACAGGTATTGGTCACAGTAACAGTATGGAGACACTCACCTGCTGATCCCTGATTTAGTCCTGAAGTAGATGACCCTGTGAATATTAATATAAACAACATTACAAATGTTGGACTGCTCTCTTTAGCTGTACTTCAGTTGCATGAAGATGTAATTAGACTTAAGTTCAGTATCCTCACCCTGTGTGGATGTGTGTGCACAGCTCAACTCTGCTGCTGTAAATCCAAAACAACAGTACATCAATATGCATGCTGCAGAAAAATGCAGTGATTGTCTGTATACACAGCCATGAAATGGAAAGAAAGACGTACATGTTTGGCCTGGAACTCCAGCTTCAATCCCAGCACTGGGGATATGTCACTCCCCTCTTGCTGCATGCAGTGAGAACAGACATATTGTGATGTCATCGGGGGGGGAGTCATTGGTGGTACACAACCAGTGACATCCTTCAGTCTCTCATAACATCTCTCTTTGTTGGCTGTGCAAAGGATCATGTCTGAGCATCATCATCTACAGGCTTCACTAGATTGGTTGTGGCCACCAGCTGCATTGGTCATATTGCTGAGGCTGGACTAGATTTCACGTCTCAAACTGTATCACCTGAATGGCCTAGGAGTCTCCATCCATGTTTCTAGAGAGCATCAATTATGATGCCATTTTTCTGGGGGGAGAACTTGTCACCCATATGACATTTGGCCATCTGAAAGACAGTGATATGCACATGATAATATTCCTGTGTGAGCCCATGTATGCGTTTGATTCTGTGACTAGCATATGTCAGCATAAACAGTATGCATTCCTGTGCAGTGCAAATGTCTGTATAACACTGTTTGTGATGAATACTAACATGACATATAAAAAGTAACAATGATGCCTTCATACCTAACATTTGTGAAATCAACTTAACTTGTAATATCTTTAAAGTTCATGAGGAGGATTAGAGCCCTTCATACTATATATGTGGTGAATGGTGGTCCAAAGACAACAGCATTATGTCCCATCAGCATGGGTTTTATATTAGGAAACTGCAGCAAGTAGCAATGCAACAACTTACAGACAGTGTCGGAAAACCTCATGACCCATAGGCAGCCCACAGACAGTATAGATCCTTAGTATGATCAGCCAGTAGTGATAACATCTTTTGTTAAGAAGCATCATTGAAGAAATATCTGTAATAATAATAGCATGTGTTTTTAACAGTTTTGTTAGGAAACACAAATTAAGAAATATCTGTAATATCAACAGAAAATACTAGATACATACGGATAGTGTAAGAATCTGTATGTTTCTGTAGTTACACCATAGAGTGCAAGAAATTACCAGTAAGAATTGCGGATAATACATAAATCAGCCTTTATATACTGTTAGCATTTGCAAGATAAGTCTTTTTAATTTCTCCAAATATTTTGGGTTTCTAATACCATGATGGGAATGGACCCCATTCCTAAGTCAAAGTATGATTAAAGTTCATGAAATTAGTATTGTTTCAGTTTTTGATGTCAGCCAGAAGTGCTCTTTGTGGCAGCCGCAATGTGCCCAGTAATGACTCCTTCTGCAATTTGGATGGAATTACATGTATCAGTAACATATCTAAATACAATTGTAGATTCTATTTTATATGATCTGTTGCTCCTACTACTATTGGAACTGCCTGGGTGTCTTTCTTCCACATTGCTCTTATTTCTGCCTGCAAATCCTTATATTTTATGACTTTGTGTCTCTACGCAAGATACTGTAGTCACTAGGTGTAGCAATTTCAATGATCAATGCTACTTTTGTCTTCTTTCCATGGACCACTATATCTGGTTCCCTTGCATCTATCTTTTGAACTGTTGGTAATGGGTGATTCCATGTGATATAGACTTCATCATTTTCTATGATGCAGTGTTTTTCATCTACTTCAATATCATAATGTTTGCACAATCCCCAGTGAAACAGCCTTGCCACATTATTATGCCTTTTGGTATACAGTCCTTCTGCCATTAGTATGTTACAACCAGCAACAAGGTGTGCAACTGTTTCCAATTCTGTTTTACAAAACCTACATTTGTCTGTTTCTCCCATATGTTCAATGGACTTTGTAAACCAATGTGTATGTAGTCCATTATCTTGGGCCGCCAATATTAACCTTTCATCTTTTGGTTAGAATTCGCCTCTCCTTAACTATTCCTGCATTCAATCCTAATCCACATGAGGTTGTTCCAGGAGTTTTCTATACTTGCATTTTCCACATTTCTTGCCTTCTCATCTGATCCTTTACCTTATATTCTTTCTTTTGTTTTTTTTGGCGCATTCAGTTCCTGTCTGATTTTTATCTGCTTCTGGTTTAATTTCCATTCCCGCTTGATGCCAATATGCTTCTGCTAGACTAAGAAGGGAACTTAGATTTATTCTCCTCATGTTTCAAAACTTTCACTATGGGTCTTGTGAGGTCAGTAGATATGTATGCAGTCCCACGATTGCAGATCTATACATGTAATCAATTTCAAGGAGGCCGATACCTCCTTCGGAACAGGGAATATATAATCTGGGTATGCACTGATTTTTTATAAATCCTTTGGTGAGCATGAAGCATCCTTCTTGTTTTCCTGTCTAATCTATCCAACACCTTTTGAGACCAGTCAATCACTTCAAAACTGTAAGTTAGGACAGGAAGAGCAAAGTGGTTTATAGCCTGAACTTTGTTCTTAGATGTTAACACTGTTTTCAGGATAATTTAAGTCTTCTAAAATATTCCTTACTGAGTTTTATTCACATTTGTTCATGTTTTATTGTTGATCCTTCATCAATTCCCAAACATTTATACATTCCCTCTTGCTCAAGTTCTTTTATATAACATTCTTGTCCCAAACTGATGTTTTCTTGGTGTTGCAGCTTTCCTGCTTTAAAGGTTGCTTTTGCACATTTATCAAGAACAAATGAAATTTTTATATTATCTGAAAAAGTCTGTGTATACAACCGCATATGGGACTAAAATAGCAACACCTGTATGAATAAAGTTCAAACCAACAACACTCCAGTAATGTATAACAAATTCTGATAAAGATAGCATTTTGAGTAATTTAACCAGGCGCCTTTGGAAATTACTGACTTGAAGAGATTTACTAATCACCAAAACAGAAATGCTACTGATTGCCAATGTCCCTATCACTCTGAATCACAAAATGAAAGTGCATCTAATATGCACCCACCTTTCAATACCATTTGAGCCATACATAATTAAAGAGGTTCATTACAATTCAAGTTTTTGGAATCCCATTTGTGAACCTCCACATAAACTGGCTTCATGCAACGTAACATCCAGGTGTTTTGTGAAAACACCCTTAAACAATACCATATGTAGCACGTGCCTGTTATCTTCCAATGATCTGATAACATGACATCAGCACCACTTTCAAATATTGATTTTGAGACATTTACTGATCAGGCCATTGCTAACTGCAAACTGAAAGGTACCTTAATGAACATTTCTCTGTGTTTGTATTTTCCAAACTTCTTCAACTTGAGGATTATTATTGCTACTTGAAGGAGGCTGAGAAATGTGCATGTGCCCAACTGGACCGATGATCAGTCTATTCAGATGTTGACTGTGTATGTCAGATTGGAGTAGAGGATGAGAGCCAGATCCAAGAACTTCACCATGATAGACATATGGAACAGGATTATGATGGAGTACCAGAGGACAGAGATCTACTGCACTGGAGTGCAGTTTCACCACTGCTATGATAGCCTGCATTGGAGTGATGCAGAGAATCTATGATGGAGACTCACTGAAGTGTGGAGGCAGCCTTTAGATCTCTACAGTAGGTGTCAATTTTCTATGCATACTTAAGCATTCCTATACATTTTACAGATATTTCCCTGACCCATATATATATATATATATATATATATATATATATATATATATATATATATATATATATATATATATATATATATATATATATATATATATATATATCAATCAGATAAATGTTTTTATAATCATTGCTGTGACAATTAGCTCATGGAGATAATTAAGTCACCTTGGTAAATGCTGTCCTTATAACTGTGAGTTCAGTTCTCATGTTGTTAATTTATTTAATAATGTATATAATATCCATAATCACGACCTTTGTAGATGTATATATGTTTCACAATATCTAAGGACAGGACATCATTTCTCATAGCCAATGTCCTAGTGCATCACTAACACCTATAGCACCTAGGCACCGCATGTTTGCGTACTTTGTAGTTTTCATTATAGTACAGTATCGCCTACTGCACCATTATACATTCGAATAAAAACACATAATAACTTCATTAATTCATTCCTCCTAAGAAAGTACACAGACATGCTTATTTAAGCTAAAAAGGAATGCCTGTCTAATTGCTTACAGATTTTCAGTTAGTGTTGGTAGATTTTATTTCTTTACATTAAAATGGCAAGTATGTTTTTGCAGTTTCCGTATTCATGTGTTTTCCACATGACTTCTGATAAATACCTGCATTACCTGTTTTTGAAATTAAAACTCCTGCTGACTGTTAGCTTGACCTGTAAGGCAACCAGACAGGATGTCTAAATTTGGGCATGCTGTGGGTTCCAGTCCATGTAGGGAAATGTATATCTGCAACTATTATTGTTTTATTCACATCACATAAAGCACATCTTTGGAGAAGCATACTCCAAAACTTTATATTAGTGTTTATGTTGTGCATGTTTACGAATAACTGAGCTAGATGTTGAATTCCTGTGAATATGTCAGTAATTCGTAATGCTCTAACATCAGCTTTCTAACAACAGAGTTTGTAGAGCAGTACCTGTTTGTTTAAGAATAACATATGCTGGCTCTTAGCTTGGCTTGTAAGGCAACAGACCAGAATGCTTTCATTGTGGCATGCTGTGTGCTCAAATTCAAAGAGAGAACACATATCTGAAACCGTTATCTTGCTCTAATCCACCCATAGCCTTTATTTAGAGAAGCATATTCCACTTATTGATATTAATGTATATTTTGATATATACATTTTGGTTGCAATGAACTTGGTTATTCATTGAATTACTATGAACATATCTGTAATCCATAATGTTCTGTTAACATCAGCTATGTAACAGCAGGGTCAGAAAAGCTTGCTAAAGACTGTTATATGTCTGATTTATTGTTTAATAATGTATAGTTTGCAAAAGCGCCATCAAGGTCTGTTTTATCATGAAATATTACATTCCATTCAATAACAATATCATCCTCATCTTTTGAGAGAGAAGGATGGGCAGACTGACAGCTGAAATGCAGAACAGGGAAGATGTATATATTTTCTTAGCGATGTGCACTTTGGCAAGAAATATCATGGGCATCACACATACCTTACTGTGTCCATTATGTACATCACTTTTTATGGTTCTGCTTACAGAAGCTCTATGCTACATGACTCTCTTTCTATTACTGTTAATGTTTCTGAACACAGTGCTGACATGAATGACATTTGTCAAACTGTTTAGTTATATGACTAGCACATATTCATACTCTGAAATCTTCAGCCAGGATCATTATTGGTAGACCATCCCCCATCCAGACCATACAAAGAAATCTTTCCACTGCATTCAGAGCATGCATTTTTTTTTTTTTTTTTGCAGTCAAGGTCTGTTAGCTTATTGGTTAGTTTTTAATGTTAGCATTTGGCTTTATATTGCATTTGCAGATTTGCATCACCTCTCCTACAATCTGTGTTAGAAACCTGTATGCAACACTGAAACGTGTGTATGGTGATTATTTAATGTTTTTCAGAAACAGGTTGTCTGCAAACTGTGCTGTGGAATGTGTGCCACCTCTTATTTGATGAATGCATCATTCATATTTTCTGTTTTCAGGCTAGGAGGATCTGATCAGTAACCGAGCCATGTGCATCGAATGGGTGCAAAGGCTTGAGGAGCAACACAGGGAGAGAGAGGTATGTTGATTATTTTTTTCTGTTTTATGAATAAAATGCATTTTCTCCTGTTTACAAGCCTGTATGTTTTACAATAACATGCCTATTGATTAGAATGCAGGAATACCCATCATTCATAAGTAAGGTAAATGAAATCATCACATGATACCTGTGCTTACAACTGGGAACACAATCTAAAAATATTGCACTTTCATGTAAAATTGAGTCATTATTTCATCACACAGTTTTAGAATTGTAATCCACAATATAAATAACAGTTGGGTTGGTATATCTGTCACACATATTTGGATGTTGATGTTTTGGATGCAAGTCTAAGTGCTTTGGTTGTTTCTTACAATGCTGATTTGGTATGCTTGTATGTTGATTATGTTTTCCCAGTGATTGTTTTATTTTGTGCTTAGGTGGTTCTTCTTGTCTTTCTTCTTCTTCTCTCCCATATCATTCCTTCTCCCATTACACTTCTATAGTATGTGCATTTGTTTCCAACACAAAACAGAATGCTTTATTATCTTACAATAATTATGGCACACTACACAAATGCTATCACTACTTCTATCTCTGTATCAATAGATGTCCCCTGGGATTCATGAAGCTCGACGCAAGGATGGCGTTAGCCTTGCACCGACTGTGCAGCGTAGAGATGGCGCAGCAGCACCACATGCATATTAGTGAAGGTACGCTGCCGTAATGGCCATGTGCATAGGAAACATGTACGAGTGCAGGGGGCATGTCCAAGCGCTGCACGGAGACGTGAACATGTCGGCTGCATACGCGCAACCTAAAATGCTGACTAGTACAGTAATCACTCCTGTCAGTGTCCGTGGATAGTGAAATGTATGCAAAGCATACAAGACATTTTTGCGAACAAAGGCACATAGCTGAATATTGAGTCCCCGTCCCTCAAACAAATGATACTTAAAACCCAGTGCCCGTATTCCATTGTAGTGTTGCTAGTTATACCAAGTGGAAGCAAAACACATCGCGTTAGCGCGCCGCCAATTGCTAAACCTAGCCGAATGGTTTGGGTTACCCCCTGTCCTACATTGTGAGGGACAGTCCCCCTCTAGGTAGGTATGTCCATACCAAAACCATTATACATGTGAAATGCCCTGCAATAGTAGGACGTACTTATGTCCCATATTTTATGTAATAGTCCCATACAATACTTATGTCTGTATATAAAATACCTAAATGTTACAAGAAACAGAATACGCAAGTAAACAAAACAGAATAAGCAACTACACCGCTACAACAATAAAAGCTTATATGTAGGCAGAAAACTAAAGTACTATCCTTTGTAATGACCATGGGTATGTGTTGGCCTGTAAACTCTGATGTGTGTCCCAAAAATGTCCCATCCAGGTCATATGAAAAGGTGGCAACCCTACCAATGGTCAGAACATTCGCCCAATATCTGCCCATTCGCGGTCCAAGTTGTCCTTGTCAGGACGGCCCATAGATGAACGGGTATTACCCGAGTCTACCTACCATGTCATGAAAGATAAGTATTTGCGTGTACCTATGTGCGTGAAGTACAGCATGTGGATGATCAGAAATGCTAGGGTAGTCCTCACAACCATATTGGCCCCAGAGATATGTAGTGTATGCAATGTGTTCTGTTGACTGTGCCATGGCCATCAACTAGAGAAGGGATAAATGGTGTCTGTGGAATATGGGGGTGGGGGGTGACAGGTAATGTAATAATTTGCCAAGGGGAGACTGGGTTGGATGCACAAGAGGTGAACTAGAGGTCTACGAGGGAGCAGTGGGTGAATCAGGAAGATAACCAAAGAAGAAATATACACATCCGCAATACAATCCCACAAACATGTGAACATTACAAAGTGCAATACACATGTACAGAAACATTACTGGCACATACCCACATAATGGTCTGGACTGAACTGAGCCATCCAACCCCAACACACCTGGATAAATAATTGAATACTCATCATCCCCTTCACAGCACACCACCCCCACTTCCTGAATGTCCACCAAAACCACCCATACTCGGGCTGCTAGATAGGCATAGCCATATCTGCACATAGTGAAAACTATGTATCCCTTGCATGTATAACCCTACCTTATAGCTGTAAAGCAAAGGTCATCGGTCCCCACAATTTTTGGATATCCCTCATGGGATAAGTATCTGTTCTAAACATTAGACTTGGTGTCACAACACGATGTCCAGTCCTGTATACATCTGGACACAAGTTGTATGAGCAGTAGTTGTCCACAAGACTGCTCAGCCTACAGCCAGTCCTGTAGAACCTATGACCTGGGATTAAACACCTGACCATGATGCATGTCTCCCCACGTGCATTATTGGGAATATATACCTTACAAATTCACATAGTGGCAGTCGGATATAGGGTGCTTAAGGTGCTTTAAAGCAGACGTAAGTAGGGTTACCACCTGCTCCACCTTGCAAGGGACAGTCCCTTTTTGGGCAGTTGTGTCCAGATGAAATATAATACAATGGCAAATGTCCCGTGATTGTAGGAAATACTTATGTCCCATATTTCATGTAACAGTTGCATAAAACAGTTATTTCTGTATGTAAAATACTTAAAGTTACAAGAAACAGATTAAGCAACTAAACTGCTACAAGAATAATCTTTCATTTAGGCAAATAAGTAAAGTTCTAACCTTTGTACTGACCGTGGGTATGTGTCAGCCTGTAAAATCTGATGTGTGTCCCAAACATGCCCTACTTTGTCCATATGAAAAGGTGGCAACCCTAGAGGTAAGCGGGTATGCAAGCGTGTATGCGCGACAGTAAGTGGCGGTGATTCAACGGTATGGGAAATGTAAATGAGCATGTAGGTGTATTTGCATGTGTATGTACAGACCAATATACACACACACACACACACACACACACACACACACATATATATATATATATATATATATATATATATATATACACATATATATAGATATCGATATGAAGAATGAACATGGTCACAATCTAGCAGTCATAACGGATGTGAAAAGAAACAGCAGCGGATGTCCCTGTAATAGTTAGTGCTGTTATATATCAGGATGGCCATAGGTGAGCACACCTTTGCATCCCCAACCACAGGTAAGATGCTAAAAGTGGAAGGAACGATCTCTCCGTGCTAAGTCTGACTTTCAACTAGGTACAGGGCAGTTCCGGTCCCCAGTCTAACAAGCCTAAACCCAGATGACCATGTGAACACCCTGACAATTGAACACATGTATGTGCCAGGACTATAGGCTTTGGAGGTCTGAATATCCTCGGAGTGAGTCAACATGCGGCACGGGTCCAGGACAGTAGGGAATAGGGAATGGCGCATGTGTAGTAGTGTGGTTTTCCCAACAGGAAAATGGATGCCTGCTGTGCAAGTGAAGGGATGAGATGTGTGTTTGGGTAACTATGCACCATGGGTATACATATAAATGAAGCAGAAAACCAATAGTGTAGTGGTTAGAGCATCCGCCTAACGAAAAGGCATTCACGGTTCAAGGTCGACAATAGCACACATCATTTTCCTTGTGGAATGAATGTTGCTCTGCTGTAAAGCCGACATTTAAACATGTAAAGGTGAACGTGTGTATCTCTTGGGACTATTAACCAGATCCTTTCAGTCAAAGTGGTATTGTCATAATGAATAAGGCACAAATAAGCACAAATAAGTGGCAGTAAACATATGTAACACACAGTAAGCATAGGCGAGTGCACCTGCGCGGGTGTAAGCAGCTCCCAGCATAGGAAATGTATGTTTGTATGTACAGATGTAATATATATATATACACACACACACACACACGCACACACACACACACACACACACACACACACACATCTATATATATATATATATATATATATATATATATATATATATATATATATATACATACACACACACACACACACATATGTGTGTATAGATATATATCTACATACATGAAAAAAAAAAAAAATATATATATATATATATATATATATATATATATATATATATATATATGGGTCTACTACTAATGCCCGAAACGACGATTCCCGACAGAAAACTCACGGCGCCAGATGACCGACAGGTAAGTGCACCGACAGGGCGATTTGCCGACAGCGGAAAGACCGACAAGGGAATGTGCGATCGCGACGCGGTAAGTGTGCGATGGTGACGGAGTTAGGAGCGGTCAGGTAAGTGCTCGAGATTGTGGGATGTCGGGTTAGGCTGTGGGAAAGGTGAGTGTGTGTTCGTGTCGAGGTATGGTTGAAGGTAAGTGTGTGCTAGTGAGGGACTGTAGTTTAGGGACAGGTTAAGTGAGTTAGGTTAGGGTGCAGGTAGGTGATGTGTGCGTTAGTGTCGGAGCTTGGGCTAGGGGTGGGTTAAGTGAGTTAGGGTTAGGGTGCAGGTAGGTGATGTGTGCGTTAGTGTCGGAGCTTGGGCTAGGGGTGGGTTAAGTGAGATAGGGTTAGGGTGCAGGTAGGTGAAGTGTGCGATAGTGTCGGACCTTAGGGTTAGGGTTTGGGTCAGGGCTAGTGTGTATGCTATGTAGTGTCGCGTGTTGTTTACATTCCGTGTGTCGGTGTAATGGTGTTTGGTGTTTTGCGTTGTCGGGTTTGTGTGTTGTCGGTCATCTGGCGTCGGTGAGTTTTCTGTCGGGGAATCGTCGTGTCGGTAATTAGTAGTAGACCCATATATATATATATAAAGAATGGACTTTGTAACAATAAAGCATACACAAGGGATGTGATGGGAATCAAGAGCAATGGTTGGTATTATATAGTGCTTGCAGTGTATGTCATAAAAAGCTGCCCAGGAGTGAGCAGTGCGCCGCTACTCACACCACAGGCAGGGTTTTACCAGTGGTAGTAACATCGTTGAAATACTACATCTACTTTACACACAGATTGAATGTATTCCCATGCTGGACCTCCACAAATTGGGAAGCGCAAATGGCCGGAGTCCATAGTCCCAGAAAATGCACATATGTGCAAATAAACATGGCGGGAGACCCTGTGAATACACAAGGTGGGACAAAATGTGTGTAGGGCCCCAAAAGCTCTGGATAGGGCAATGTGTAAAGGTGTGTCATGGCTGCATTAACAAGTGGATAATGGATGTTACGTGTGTAAATTTAACACGGGAGGGGTGGAGGAACTATGGGTATACAATTATGGATCCAGGTGTGCCAGGGTTGGATGGGCCGGTTCTAATGGATAGCCCCGTGGAGGTCAGCTAGGTCATAATAGGTATATATGCATACTCACATGCAAACAACAATATGTTGAAGTACAAATTCTGTAACACATGCATTCCATTTGTTGACATAAATAATAGGAATGTGCCCATACAAACATCGACAGTAGATGGAATAATAGGCTGTGCAAAAGAGGGATGGGTCGAATCACACTATCACATTCCAATTACCATTGGTAATCTGTACATGAACATATAGCAACATCTGTCCACTGTATAACGTGCTACATACCAATTACAAGATAACTGGAGTGTGTCAGTGTTATAATGAATAAGGTACTAGTATGCTGGTGAAGCATATAAACACCATTACGCATGTGTAAGTGCGTATGAGCGGGGAATGTATTGACACACTGATGTACATATATATAATCATATATATATATATATATATATATATATATATATATATATATATATATATATATATATATATATATATGTATATATATATATATATATATATATATATATACACACACACACACACACACACACACACAAATATATATATATATATATATATATATATATATATATATATATATATATATATATATATAAAAACAGCAAGATATGAATATACGTGTATGAATACATATGCAGATATAGCTGTATATATTAATGTAAATAGATATATATATGTTACAGTAAATATACACATGTATATACCTAGGTTATGTTACAGCAGTTACGGGGTAACATATGTTTAGACTGAGCATATGTTGGTGGGAGGTCCACTCAACAAACATCTACCCCCCCCCCCAAGCTGGGCCGGTGAGACATACAGACACCCAATAAAGGTAAATACAACACTGCTTCCCAGATCACCGGCTGGAAACTACCAGTGGGAGAGATCTACAAGGGCTACACTTTAAACATGGACAGCGACGTCCCTTGCTGGACTCCAAAAATTTGGTCCTTCCAACCAATGGGAGTAACACTATTACGACCAGGATGTAGCTGTACACGGAACAATAGGTTGTGCAAGCCTGATAACACATGGGTTGACGCAACGTATGACATGTGTCCCGACACGGGGAGAGTAAGCAGTATATAGGGGTGTGTTCATATCCCACCTGCGTCCACCTGCGTCCACCTGCGCCCACAGTAAAGATGAGTGCTGTAGAGTAGTGGCAGGTGGGGGAACTATGGGTATGCGATTATGGGGCTAGACGTGCAGGTGTTGGCTGGCAGACATGTATTAGGACCTCCCATGGGTGTAAGTAATATTCCGTTGTGGGTATAGCAGATGCCCATACCTCCCAAACTTTAAGAGCACATCTACTGGACAGTCCGTAAACCACTGGGGGAACATATAGGGACCATATCATTGAACTGTCCGTGATTATGAATCAGAATCGAAAACAGTCCCAACTAAACCCTCCTAGAACTAGTGATATTAGGAGGAAAGGTGGCGGAATACACATAATGAATAATGACAACATGTAAGAGTCATAAACAGCATGTACCTCAGACAATGTGTATGAATACATATGTGCTCTGTGTCCATCAATGTGTCAGGTTAATAGCACCAACCTTCTAAATGTGTCCCTGAGGTCGTTATGCAGTGTCCCTGATTCAGTGTTCATTCTTCCCCATTCGTATGAGAGGTCTGATAGTGAGGAAAAGTGCATGTTCCGCCGACTACCTTAGAAAATTTATATAATAATAGGGTTGGGGTTACCACCTGTCCAGCTTTGCGAGGGACACTCCCCTTTGGGCAGTTGTGTCCTGCATAATAACTGTAATTAAGGCAAATGTCCTGTGATTTAGAGCAAAGATTACCTATATTGTCTGTAGTAGTTGCATAAAACAATTATGTTCATCTGAAACACCTAAATGTTATAGGTAACAGTATAAGCAACTATAATGCTACAAGAGTAACCTTTTATTTAGGCAAAACAGTGAAGTACTCCCCTTTCTACTGGCTGTGGGTGTGTTGCCCTGCAAAGTGTGACGTCTCTACATACAGGTCCTATAGGGTTGCTACCTTTCCAAATGGCCAGAGTGGGACATGTTCTGTAGAAATGTCAGACATTCCAGGACAAAACATACCTACAGCCGTGCATAGTACAGGATTACACTTATTTGCACAAATAAAAGCTTAATCTAGTTGCATTTGAATTGCTTATGCTACTTCACATAACATATAGAAGTGTCATATATAAAATAACAGTTTTATGCAATTATTAATGAAACATAGAATATAATAATGTCCTGCAATCAGAACATGTGCTATGTCTTGATTATTTTCACAGTGTCCCTCATAAAGTGGGACAGGTGGTAACCCTAAAGTCCCACCTTGGCCAATTGAAAAGGTGGCACACCTATAATAGGTATGCGGTAGCATGACTCATCTGATGGATGTGGCTCCCACAACCCAACTACTTGTCTGTAATGTAGAGTCTCAGTTCATATGTATCAGCCAGACAGGAGCAGAGTGTATGCGGAACACACAAATATGATTAATTCACTGGACAGGCCGCTGAATCTGTACAGTCGAACGCCATGCTGTCACCTAATGGGCAGCCATTCCCAATACTGTAGTCATGTAGTCCAATGTGATAAGCATCACTAGGTGGGAGCAGATTGTAAGAGGAACACACAAATATGAATGATTCACTGGACAGGCCGCTGATATCATACAGTCGAACGCCATGCCATTGCCTAATGGGCAGCCTTTCCCGATACTGTAGTCAGGAGTGGCCTTAGGTCAACTAGTGCCCTAGGCAGAGGGAACAACAGCACCCCCCACCACACCACCCAGTGCACACATCCTGGTCTACCTACACCAAATAAATACTGGTAAAATGCCCCCACTAAAGCGGTGCCCTAGGCGGCCGCTTAGTTGGCCTATGCCTAAGGTCGGCTATGACTGTAGTCATGTAGTCCGATGTGATAGGCATCACAAGGTGGGAGCAGATTGTAAGAGGAACACACAAATATGAATAATTCACCAGACAGGCCGCTGATTCCGTACAGTCGAACGCCATGCCATCGTCTATTAGGCAGCCATTCCCGATACTGTATTCATGTATTCCGATGTAATAGGCATCACAAGGTGGGAGCACATTGTATGAGGTACACACAAATATGATTGTGCAAATAGACAGGCCGCTGATTCTGTACAGTCGAACGCGATGCCGTTACCTAATTGGCAGCCAATCCCGATACTGTAGTCATGTAGTCCGATGTAATAGTCATCACAAGGTAATATTGTGGTCCTCGCTCACACCTAGGGGTGTGAGTGACAGATGCAAGCACCAATGTCAGTGCATGAGCAAGTGTGGGAGCGAGCGGGTGTAAGCATGTTTGGCTACCAGTATGTGAGTATTGCACTGGTTAAGCAATGTAGAGGCTAACCGAGCATAAGAGGCTGTAACCAGAGGTCAGCAGTGCCTAACACTGTGCAAACCCACGCACACCCGCTCCCAACTGCTTTAATGAGCCTTACTCCCTCCGTAACCAATGGGCTAGTTCTGCCCTGCAACCAACTAAACATCCTTTGCAAGGTTCGGAACCAGGACTCTGCACACACAGCTAATGTGTATTACCAATACGCCATGGCAGATATACAGACAATGGACAGTACCACAAACATTTCATACAGTGTAGTCATTCAACAGTATAGCAATGTATCCCATCATGTAGATGTACATGTGAGTGTTTATGTCCAGCATATAGGTACATACATATATAGAGATGTATCAGGAACATACCATGTGGCAACAAAGCATTACAAACGAATGAAACGGGAAACACCAGCAACGTCTGTATTATGTAGTGGTGTTGCTCTATGTGATCACAAGACTCCCTCAGACAGATATGTGTCAGTCATACACGCAAATAGTTGTACATTGGCCGTATGCATCACTCTGTGCATGTAATGTACATTAACACAAGAATACCTGTTCATTCATTATGTGTGAACAGTACTCTTGCAATGTGCTGTGTGCAACATCATCATCATGATAAAGGTAAATGGGGTAACCATAGAGGGACCGGTAGTGTTTTTTGTACAATGGGGTTATCCTCCTCATGTGTACCTGGAACATGTAGGGGTGATGTGCATACCAGGATCGTGCGCCTGAGGGACAGGGGTGAGGATAGCAGTAGTATGTTATGATGCATATTACAAGGATATCATGTGTCCAGTGGGCATGTGTGTGTAATGGACAGCTATGTATAGGACAGATGGTGTCCTAGGAGCTGAATGGCCTTATGTGTCTGTAGATGAGGGTCAGACGTTGGGGAAGGAGTGTAGGTACGGCCGTGGAGGATAGGTAGGAGCACAGAAATTACAGCATACAGGGTTGGTATATGACACATGTGGGGGGATACACCCTGGATGGGGATGGGTCTTCAGAATTCAAAAGCCCATGGGAACAGTGGGACGGAGGTCCCCAGCCATAGGCAACTGCCACTGCACCTACACAGCTGCAAAGGAGGCAGTGCTGGGGGCTGTCCAGGTGGGGCAGTATCACCCTGTAAATGTGACACTCTGCCATTGAACTGGCGTATCTGGCTTCATAACCACTTAGGGAGCCACCAACGCAACACATCCGGGACCACACGACAGCAGATATGTGCCTGTCTGGTCCCGCTCCCAAGGGGGACATGCTCCATCCTTAGTGGTGGTACCACCAGAAGGTGGTGCAGAGCCAACAGAGGTTGATGTCTATGGCTGGGTCCCAGATGTGCTAGTGCCTGGTGCCATGCTCAGCTGAAGTGGGACAGGAGGTTCTGCCGGGACCTCCCAACCTATTCAACCTATGGTGTTGTATTTTAAACCCACATATGGCTTAATGATAGACAACAGCATACAGGATTACCTATGACAGTATGCATAGATATCACCAGCAACCCAACACAACAGATGGTATACATTTGCAGAGGGAGCACAACACATGCATATATACCACATGCCAACTGTACAATGTGTAGTAGACGTGTGACCGCAGCTATGAACAGTTGCCCATCATTGGCTTGTCAGTGGGAATCCCACACAGTGTCAGTCATACCGCTGCCTCATGTGACACATGTCCAGTCAGGGATGCAATGGCAGTAACACATCCCTATAATCATGTACTGTCTGCAATCCTCACACCATGCTTCTGCTGTGCACAGATGTGTGTTCAGTGTGTAACACAGGAAACAAATGGTTGCACACACTGACCAGTTCACAGATGGCCCTACAGATGGGGGTCCCTCATGAACAGAGTACTGTCATGTCTGTATTATAACATGCAGAATAGCCATTACCACACACATGTTAAACAGGCAGTAGTCTCAATGCAGCATAGCTACACTTACATGCTGTAGTTATGTGTGGCACATCACCCTCCTGTCATTAGGCTATTTCCCACTTTGGAAAATGATTGAGGCACATCCAGATATCATCTGTGATGCCATGTCAGAACACCACATCCAGGTACCACTCACAGTGACTGTCATGGCCAGATAATAACATGTTTCCCTAGATAGTGTACTGTGTTTATCATGCGGATGGCTATGGGAACACCATCACAGCTGTACCACATGCAATCAGCTAGAAGAGGACTGCAATAGGTGCAGAGGCCATCATCTGACCATTTCCATCTCTTACAATACACATGCTGCTGCTGTGAAAGTGTACACCTTCACATCCACCAGAGAGTGTGTGGGTGGGACAGGCAATGCACACCAGGGAAGGGCTTGGAGATTTAACCATAAGCATCATCTGCCACACTACGAATAGTACAGGGACAAACCCATGACTACACATTACTATTACATGTGCATGACATTACTACATGTGCCACAAAGGCGACATGTTGCTGTGCTGTAAGAACATGTCTGTAGGTGAGAGAGTGCCATCTACAACAGATATAGTAGACATACATTAGGTGTGGCACACATGTCAATCCACGTGAATGGATGCCATTGTCACCACAACCACACTTTCTAATGGACATGCATTGACACCTTTGCCAGGGCCACAAATACACAATGTAACTACTTAGTTTGCCACACTGCAGTAATGCACAGGACCACATGCACCACAGGGGATATCTGGAGGTTCTATGGGCTAGGGCATGTGAAAGTGCTTGACAACTGTTGGTATGCCAACGAGGTTTGTACTGGGAGTGACTGTGGTTTGGAGCATCACAACCCACATGCAGACACAGGGTGCCAGTACTGGCATGCAGGTATGCATTGCTCCATGGATGTGTAGTGTTTGGCTGTGCAAGATGACTGTACAAGGCTGGGTGAGGGGTAATCCTTGCCATTGCGTCACCCGACAATGGTGTGCAGTGCAGGGGTGTAGTGTCTGCAATGTCCCACATAGATGGGTACTGCATTATCTGGCCTGACATCCTGGTTATCAATGTGTAGGGCCATAGTTTTGCAATGCATGTCATGTCTGTGTTTGATAGTCCTTCACATGGACATTGCCTGGGATGTGCATGTCCCACAATACTGTACAGTGACATGTACAGGTGTACCTGGTTGGGCAGACACATGTAGTGTACACAGCCTGTTATATCTCAATATGCCAATACTGGCCTGGTGTGGTGAAACCTGCTTATAGTGAGCAGGTCGGCCCTGCACCTGCATGGATAGTATGATACAGGTATTCTGTGGTGTCATTGGCATTGATCCATACAGGGCACATGTGTACAGCATTGTCTGGCCTTAGTGGATCACATTTGATGGCACCACATATGTTGCAGGCATTCAGTGTGGAACATAGTGAAGACACAATGTCCGCATATATGTGCCTATTGTACAGCTGTACAGGGTGCCATGTCCTCTGCAGGCCGCTGCAGTCACACCATGCCCACTATCTGTCCTCAATGTGCACATTACTAGCAACATAGTGGGATATCCTAGGCAAGGTTGTACATGCATGGCACATGGGTGCAGGACATATACCGGGTACTAGTAGGGCTGCATACTTAGTTCACCAGGCCTTTTGCCAGCTGTACTCCTCGTTAGGTAGCCAATGTGTCATAAGATGGATACTATATAGGAAAACTACAAAACCTGCTCCCAAACATGTCCAATGGTAAGACAATCACGGCCACCTCTACACAGGCTCTGACAGACAAAGACACACTTGCCATGTCCTGTATACAAACCCCTACAGTATCATACTGCAGCAACACGTGTTTAGGGCACACGCTAAGGTGAATACTACAAAGCATTGTACTTGTCTCACACAGGCAGACACACACACACACACACACACACACACACACACACACACACACACACACACACACACACACACACACACACACACACACACACACACATGGCAAGAGGGACTAGAACACTGACCTAACTACTTTATTACACTACAGCATTACGCAGTTACAGAATGCGCTACCAAGATTACTGGAACACAGCACTCCTAGAGGTGTATTTGTAGATGGGTGACATCATCGGCCTTGCTAACGGTGGGTATAAGAAATGTATGGAGTGTGAGCAGTATAAAAGCATTACTCAGTTCTCAGGCAAATGGGGACACACACACACATGGCAAGCGTGGGACTAGAACACCGACCTAACTACTTTATTACACTACAGCCTTACACAGTTACAGAACATGCTACCGAGATTACTGGGACACAGCACTCCCAGAGGTGTATTTGTAGATGGGTGACATCATCGGCCTTGATAACGGTGAGTATAAGAAATGTATGGAGTGTGAGCACTATAAAAGCATTACTCAGTCCTGAGGCAAATGGACACACACACACACACACACACACACACACACACACGGAAAGTGTAGGACGAGAACACCAACCTAACTACTTTATTACACTACAGCATTACACAGTTACAGAACTCGCTACTGAAATTACTGGGACACAGCACTCCCAGAGGTGTATTTGTAGATGGGTGACATCATCGGCCTTGATAACGGTGGGTATAAGAAATGTATGGAGTGTGAGCAGTATAAAAGCATTACTCACTCCTGAGGCAAATGGACACACACACACACACACACACACACACACACACACACACACACACACACACACACACACACACACACACACACACACACACACACACACACAGAAAGTGTGGGACGAGAACACCAACCTAACTACTTTATTACACTACAGCATTACACAGTTACAGAACTCGCTACCGAAATTACTGGGACACAGCACTCCCAGAGGTGTATTTGTAGATGGGTGACATCATCGGCCTGGCTAATGGTGTGTATAAGAAATGTGGAGTGTGGGCAGTCTAAAAGCAATTTACAGTCCACTGGCAAATGGGGACAGACATACACACACACACACACACACACACACACACACACACACACACACACACACACACACATACACACACACACGCCAGTGGCGGGAACAGAACACCTGCCTATTTACAGATTACTATTACAATACTACATACTTATGAATCGCGCCACACAGACTACACATGTCAAGGCTGTTATTATGACCTTCTGGGAATGCGGACATCAACAGGGATGCTGGCAGTTAAGATGTACATACCTGTGAACCTGTGTGTTTAAAGTAGGAATCCATCCTGACCTGGAGTATGCCCATCTCTGGAATGGATGACTGCTACCACTATACAGGGTTACAATGGCCATGCCCATACACACACGCATATAACCGACACAAGGTGTCACTGGGCATGCTCACACACTTAGTAGCACAGGGCTGTTCGGAATGCACTATGTGTCCATCTACACAAGGATATACTCGGCATGCTCATACACTTAGTAGCACAGGGGGCATGCTCACACACTTAGTAGCATAGGGCTGGTCAGAATGCACTACTATTGTCCATCTACACAAGGATATACTGGGCATGCTCATACTCCTAGTAGAAAAGGGCTGACTGGCATGCACTCTGATGCATGCTGACACACTTAGTAGCACATGGCTGGTCGGAATGCACTACTATGCGTCCATCTACACAAGGATATACTGGGCATGCTCATAGTCCTAGTAGCACAGGGCTGACTGGGATGCACTCTGGTGCTAAACACAGAGGGCCACAGTGGCCATGCTATTACAGGCAGATGTAAAGAACAAATTGTAATGGGCTTTGGTGTTAGTAGTTGTCATTGTTAGCAGGAACACTGCTGTACATATATTTGACACCGGTCCTTTACACAACATCTGCTGTCATTCTGGGATGACATGGCTGACAGTAGGCCCTTTTAAGGTCTTTTTGTTCCCCATATCAAAAAATTTCATTTTTCCATGATCATGCTCCGATTGGGATTTTAAAATTACCCCAAGTTTTTAAAATTTTTTTTCCCTCCATCCTCTT